>NC_092120.1:10841304-11141304 GCF_045679555.1 Salvelinus alpinus | reverse complement strand
GACCCGATCGTAGCAGCAGAATCAACCTACAGCCCGAGTCAATACTTTGTAGAAGCACCTTTGGCAGCGATTACAGCTGTGAGTCTTTCTGGGTGAATTAATCTCCCAGTGTCTGGTGGAAAACAGACTGAACAAGGTTCTCTTGTAGGATTTTGCCTGTGCTTAGCTCCATTCAGTAATTTATTTTATCCGGAAATACTCCAGTCCTTAACAATGACAGGCATACAACATAGCATGATGCAGCCACTACCATGCTTGCAAATATGATGAGTAGTACTCTGTTGTATTGAATTTAGAACAAAAAGTTAATTGCTTTGCCTTATTTTTTGCAGTATTACGTAATTGCCTAGTTGCAAACAGGATGCATGTTTTGGAATATTTTAAATACTTCCTTTATTTTCACTCTGTCATTTAGGTTAGTAATGTTGAGTAACTACAATGTTGTTGATCGAGCCCCAGTTCTCATATCCCAACCATTAAACTCTGTTTCAAAATCACCATTGGGCTCATGATGAAATGCCTGAGCAGTTTCCTTCCTTTCCTGCAACCGAGTTAGGAAGGACACCTGTATCATTGTAGTGACTGGGTGTATTGATACACCATCCAAATTATAATTAACAACTTCACCATACTTAAAGGGATATTTAGCGTCTGCTTTAAAAAAATTAAAAAAATAATGCATCTACCAATCGCCATCCTTCTTTGCGAGGCATTGAAAAACCTCTGTTCTTTATGGTTCAATTTGTGCTTGAAAATCACTACTTGATTTAGGTACTTTACAGATAATTGTATGTGTAGGGTACAGAGATTGGGTAGTCATTCAAAAATCATGTTAACCATTATTATTGAACACAGAAATGAATCCATGCAATTTATGAGATTTGTTAAGCACATTTTTACTCCTGAACTTATTTAGGCTTGTCATAACAAATGGTTTGAATACTTGACTCAAAATATTTCAGCTACAAAGATTCCACTTTGACATTATGGAGTATTGTGTGTAGATGAATGACAAATCTAAATTTGATAAATTTTAAATTCAGGTTGTAACAACAAAATGTGGAAAAGGTCAAGGGGTGTGAATACTCTGAAGGCACTGTACATGTAAACAGGGCTGAAAAGTGACTGCAAGCAGGAATATATAAATACTTATGGTATTATACTAGTGGCAATATATACATGTAAACAAGAGTAATAGTAACTGGTAGCAGGATAAAATAGATAGATACTAAAGGTAATGGCAATCAATTTAACAGCATTGGGGGGGGGGGGGGGAGTAGTTGTTTAGCCATTTAACAGTCTTATGGCCAAGATATAGAAGCTGTTTAAGTCTGTTGGTCGGAGCCTTGATTCACCGGTACTGTCTGCCGGATGTGAGAACAGTCCATGTTTTGGGTGATTGGAGCCTTTGGCAATTTCAGGCCTTTCTCAGACACTGCCAGGCATGCATGTCCTCCCAGGGATGCGCTGGGCCTTCCGCACCACCCACTGTAGGGCCTTCCGGTCAAGGGCGGTGCAGTTGCCATACCAGACAGTGATACAACCAGTCAGGATGCTCTCCATGGAGCAGCTATAAAAGTTCCTAAGAATCTGAGGGGCCTTGCCAAATCATTTCAGCCTCCTGAGGGAGAGGCGGCACTGCCATGCATTCTCCACGATTGTGCTGGTGTGAGAGGATCAAGTTAAGTCCTCAGTTATGTGGACACCGAGGCACTTGAAGCTCTTGACCCGCTTTACTGCGGCCCGTCGATGTGGATCTGCACCTTCCCCTCTTTCCTGAAGTCCACGATCAGCTCCTTGGTCATGCTGGCGTTAAGGGAGAGGTTCTTGTCCTGGTCCCACACGGACAGGTCTCTGACCACCTCCCTGTAGGCTGTCTCATCACCGTTGGTGATCAGGCCGACCACCATCGTGTCGTCAACAACTTGATGGAGTTGAAGTCGTGCATGGCCACACAGCTGTGGGTGAAAAGTGAGTACAGAAGGGGGCTAAGCACACACCCCTGGGGGCCCCCCCCATGTTGAGGGACAATGTGGCAGAGGTATTGTTGCCTACTCTTACCACCTGGGATGGACCCGTCAAGAAGTCCAACATCAAGTTGCAGAGGGGGGTGTTCAGTTCCAAGGTCCCGAGCTTGGAGGGCACTATGGTGTTGAACGCTGAGCTGTAGTCAATGAACAGCGTCCTCACATGGTATGCATTCCCTTTTTCTAGGTGGGAGAGGGCAAAATGGAGTGCAATTGAGATTGCGTTGTCAGTGGATTTGTTGGGGCATCATGCAAATTCTAATTGGTCCAGGATGTCTGGGATGATTGAGTTAATGTGTGCCATGACCAGCCTTTCAAAGTACTTCATTATTACAGATGTGAGTGCTACAGGGCGGTAGTCATTGTGGCAGGATGCCTTAAGAGTTTTTGGGAACAGGAATGATGGTAGTCAGCTTGAAACATGTGGGGATTACAGACTGGGACAAAGAGGTTGAAAATGTCAGGGAAGACGCCTGCCAGCTGGTCTGCGCATGCCCTGAGGACATGCCCCGGAATAACGTCTGGCCCAGCGTTCTTAAGTGTTGACCCGTTTAAAAACCTTACGTCAGCCTCAGAGAGAGAAATTACCCAGTCCTCTGGATTAGTGTGGGCCCTCATGCAGGGGTCTGTGTTGTTTTTGTTGAAACCTGCATAAAAAGGCATCGAGTTTGTTTTGTAGAGAGGCATCGTTGGGCAGATCACGGCTTCCTTTGTAGTCCGTAATGTACTGTAGCCCTTGTCACATGTATTGGAGCTGGTATAATAGGATTCCACCCTGTTCCCGATATTCTCCTTTTGCCTAGTTGATGGCTCTGCGGAGGTCGTAGCAGGACTTCTTGTACGCGTTTGTGTCTTCAGCCGTAGCCTCGGGGTTGGCTGCTGTGTTGCATCCAAGTCAGGGATGTTAACCCTCTACACTCCAGCCCGTATACGGGTTGTAAAATGTAAGTGCTTAAATTGGAACACAGTGACTGTACAGTAACATGCTATATATGACGTCAGCATTCAGGGTCTCCGCTTTACAGCGCTATATGAGATTCAACTGACAGATGTTCTAAACTTGAACACAACCTGAAACAAGATTCCCCTATCCCTGCAGCTAGCTGGGATACTTATGTTACTGAATGTATCCAGAGTATTTTCAGATTTCATTATCAATAAATGCTGCGAAATGTACAGTATATGTAAAATGCACATAGTATTGATGGGTTCTGACTTCTAAACTTGAAAATATTAAATATCCTTAACCATATCAGAAGGAGAGGGGAATGTAGAACGTTTACATTTTCAGGATATGTTATTGTTAGCCATCAGGGATCCTATGGGAGGAAAAGAGCCAGTCTGGTACAAGTCAACATGACAACCGTGAGTTGGAGAGGAGTGAGGAATTTGGGCAGAGGTCAGGTTAGATGAAGTGAGGAAGACCCTATCACCAATCTTCTGGATAGCAACAGAGGTGTATTGGCTGTTCAGATGTGTAAGGAGGGGCTCAGCATAGGAGTAAGCGTTATATACCAGTGCTTGTGTGAATATGTTATTTGTCTCATGCAGCTGTATGACCCAGTGGGTGAATAAACTTGTTTGAGCTTCACTAAGCATCCGTGAGTTTTTTACTCAGTTTATTTAGAACTTAACAGTATCAACAATATAATATTTGGATTCAGTACTGTGTCAGGTAACAGTTTTATTTTTACTTTTATTTAACTAGGCAAGTCAGGTAAGAACAAATTCTTATTTTCAATGACGGCCTAGGAACAGTGGGTTAACTGCCTTGTTCAGAGGCAGAACGACAGACTTTTACCTTGTCAGCTCGGGGATTCGATCTTGCAACATTTCGGTTACAAGTCCATCACTCTAACCACTAGGCTACCTGCCGCCCCAGTTACGTCCTCACCTTTGGTCTAATAAATTCCAAATAATCTCCAACCTGTTCCCTTTCAATTTCTACCATGGTTATGCATCTTATATTTCTTCTGTAAGAAACATTTCAATATAGCCCTATACATATAGCCCAATTCCCACAAGTGTAAAAACATTACATGTAATTATTTCCTTTGTGGCCTGCCTCTGTGGTACTTACCTTAGTTCCTGCGACTGACTGCACAGCCAGGAAGCCAGTACCCTGAGGTGTGATGGGACCTGGGAACACAGCAGAGAAGGACAGGTTTCACATTTATTCATTATTTTACCTATATACTAACAGGTAAGTTGATTGAGGATCCATGTAATTCTGACCAGGGGGCCATGTCAGTTTACTGAAATAAAGTAATATTTCCGACTTCATAGATATATGTAGTTATATAGGCATAGTATAACCGGATCAACGTCCTCAACATATTTTACAATTTAGCTTCTTAAGGAACCAGATAATCAAGAGCTATATCTGAATGTGCATCAAACTTAGCTGGTTAACGTAGCGATCCTGCTATGTGATACAGCCCTCTGATGAATAGTTGCAATGGAGGAAAAAGGTGCCACCTGAATCAAATAACTAACAAATACTAAAACTACAGCCACATTACTGCTCTCACCCCAGATGGTGGCACCACAGTGCATGTGCTGCGGTGTGTACTTGAGCAGGCGGTGGCGCCCGTTGTGGTCCTCGATGTGGTACAAAGGGATGGTCTGGAAGCGACGCCAGCCCAGGGACAGGATGAGGGGGTCGCGCGTTTTCAGGATCCGGCTGTGCCATCGATGTTTCTTTAACCGCATCTGGGACAAGAGAAAGATCACCTTGAAGCACTTGGAAAAGTTATATAGAAATTACATTTATCATGCCATTTGTTTAGATCTTAATTTATAGGGAAAGATGCAAATAAAACATGAATAATGAATACAATGTTAACATTTAAATAAATCAACACTGGGATGAGTTGAACCATTTGCTTCCTGAAAAAGTATGAACTTAGGGAAGTTCAGTAAGCATGACTAAGCATGGTTCTTGGCCCATTACTTAGCCAGTCTGTTAAGAAGCTTAGCCGAGGGGATTTACATCTACTATTCAACAAACAACACCTTCCATTACATTTAGTGCTCTCAAAAGGACTGCCTCACCCATTGCAGGGTTGGGGTCAATTCTATTCAAATTCAGTAGATTACTTAATTCAAATGAAAGAGTTGGAAAACAAGGGATGTGTCCGAAATGCACCCTATTCTAGGGATGGGCATTTTAAATTATTTCTCGATTCGAATATGATGACATTTCTTCAGATATCCGGATAGTCAAAATATATGTACACTCTTTTTTCAAATAACATTGTTTCAACTTATGAACTGGCTTGCTGCATAACTTAGGTGCCGCTTGCTTGCAGCAGTATGATGGTCAGGGGCCGGTGAGTTTTACATGTTAGGGAGAGAGTAGCTATACAGACTGGCGCTAGTTAGATAAACTTGTAGATTCCATAGGTCATCTATCATCCCATCTGGTAGTGACTGTATGAAATCGATGTAAAGAAGCTAGCTAAGAACACCACATTGGTTTCAGAAAGTATTCTTACACCTTGACTTATCCCACATTTTGTGTTTTAGTATGAATTGAGCTCAGGTGCATCCAAATTCTTTTGATCCTACTTGAGATATCACTACAACTTGGAGTCCACCTGTGGCCAATTCAATGGTTTGGACATGATTTAGAAAGAATCACACCTGTCTATATAAGGTCCCACAGTTGACAGTGTATGTCAGAGCAGAAGCTGTACCATGAAGTCCAGGGAACTATCCGTAGATCTCTGAGATAGAATTGTGATGAGGCATATACAGTGCCTCTGGAAAGTATTCAGACCATTTGACTTTTTCCAAATGTTGTTACGTTACAGCCTTATTGTAAAATTGATTTTTTAAATATATTTTTTTTATATAAATACCCCATAATGACAAAGCGAAAACAGGCTAAGATTTTTTTCTGAATGTATTAAAAATAGAAAACAGATACCTTATTTACATAAGTATTCAGACTGTTTGAGACATCGAAATTGAGCTCAGGTGCATCCTGTTTCTATTGATCATCCTTGAGATGTTTCTTCAACTTGATTCGAGTCCCTGTGGTAAATTCAATTGATTGGACATGGATTTGGAAAGGCACACACCTGTCTAGATAAGGTCCCACAGTTGACAGTGCGTGTCACAGCAAAAACCAAACCATGAGGTCGAAGGAATTGTCTGTAGAGCTCCGAGACAGGATTGTGTCGAGGCACAGATCTGGGGATGGATACCAACACATTTCTGCAGCATTGAAGATCCAAGAACACAGTGCCCTCCATCATTCTTAAACGGAATAAGTTTGGAACCACCAAGACTCGATGGTCACTCTGACAAAGCTGTGACCAGAGTTCCTCTGTGGAGATGGGAGAACCTTCCAGAAGGACAACCGTCTCTGCAGCACTCCACCAATCAGGCCTTTATGGTAGAGTGGCCAGATGGAAGCCACTCCTCAGTAAAAGGCACATGACAGCCTGCTTGGAGTTTGCCAAAAGGCACCTAAAGGAATCTTAGACGATGAGAAACAAGATTCTCTGGTCTGATGAAACCAAGATTGAATTATTTGGCCTGAATGCCAAGCGTCACGTCTGGAGGAACCCTGGCACCATGCCTACGGTGAAGCAAGGTTGTGGCAGCATCATGCTGTGGGGATGTTTTTCAGCGGGAGGGACTGGGAGACTAGTCAGGATCAAGGCAAAGATTAACAGAGAAAAAAGTACAGAGAGATCTTTGATTAAAACCTGCTCCAGAGCACTCAGGACCTCAGACTGAGGCGAAGGTTCACCATCCAACAGGACAATGACACTAAGCATACAGCCAAGACAACACAGGAGTTGCTTCGGGGCAAGTCTCAATGTCCTTGAGTGTGCCAGCCAGAGACTGGACTTGAACCCGATCGAACATCTCTGGAGAGACCTGAAAATAGCTGTACAGCAACGCTCCCCATCCAACCTGACAGAGCTTGAGAGGACCTGCAGAGAAGAATGGGAGAAACTCCCCAAATAAGGTCTACCAAGCTTGTAGTGTCACACCCAAGAAATCTTGAGGCTGTAGTCACTGCCAAAGGTGCTTCAACAAAGTACTGAGTAAAGGGTCTGAATACTTATATAAATGTGATATCAGTTTTTTATTATTATAAATTAGCAACAATTTCTAAAAACCTGTTTTTGCTTAGTCATTATGGGGTATCGTGTGCAAATTGATGAGGAGAAAAAACGATTTAATACATTTTAAAATAAGTCTGTAACGTAACAAAATGTGTAAAAAGTGAAGGGGTCTGAATACTTTCCAAAGGCACTATATCTGGAGAAGGGTATAAAACTGTTACATTTGTTAAAAATGTTTCCAGGAGCCCAGTGATCTCCATCATTTGGAAATTAAAAAGAATATGGAAATATTATGCTTAGAGCTGGCCGTTCGACCAAACTGAGCAACCCGGCAGAAGCACCTTGTCAGGGTGGTGACCAAGAACCTAATATAAAACTATAATTATTATTAATTTTAGTCGACAAAAATGTGACGAGACGAGAATTCCATTTGAGACTAATGGACATGTAATTTGATGTGAAGCTCCTTTTCATATTTTTTGTCCAATCAGAAGGATGCATGCAGAATATTTTATGCAATCTTCTCATTGGCAGAATTTACATCTTTCAGTTGCGCAATCTGACTGAGCTGATCTGTGTGGCTCTCCCACCCCACACAGCTCTTAGGCGGTCTCTTCAGTCACTCATCAATCTTTTGAACTGATACGAAGCCAGGACACTTTACTTGTCACTGACCTCAACTAGAAACAATGATGTTTACGCTCCCTCTTACTTCCATGTAGCTAGCTAGCTTCTTTAGATCGATGTGATGCAGTAGAGGCACTATCAGAAGGGTTGAGAAATTTAGGAGGGGAGATCTAAAGATGCAAAAACGATCAGGGGTTGCTAACGTGACTAGGACAATGCTTTTGGCTGCTAAACAATGAAAGAAAGTTGATTTGAAAACCAATACCACAGGAGAGCGAAGTCTTTGTAAATTAATTACCTCCACGTTTCTATAGTGGGTTTGGGGCCCCCGAGTGACGCAGCGGTCTAAGGCACTGCATCTCAGTGCTAGAGGTGTCCCTACAGACACCCTGGTTCGAATCCAGGCTGTATCACAACCGGCTGTGATTGGTAGTCCCATAGGGCGGCGCATAATTGGCCCAGCTCATTCGGGTTTGGTCGGTGTAGGCTGTCATTGTAGATAAGAATTTGTTCTTAACTGACTTGCCTAGTAAAAAAAAAAAAGTTTTGGCTATAGGCTACTGAAGCAATGTATGAAGTAAAACTTCCAGGTTTCCAACAATTAAGCAACAGGAAAAATGTGCGATGCTAATGATGGGCCTAACCATCTTCTGGTAGATGGAAAGGTTTTCCCAAAAACCTTCAATTAAATGTTAACTAGCTACAAAGTAGCCTACGCTTACCTGGCAGAATGATATCAATCCAGTGGCCATTTGTTTTGCAAACTCCATCTCATGTGCAATACAGAAACACCGCTAACCAAACAGTGCCTGCAGTTGAATTAAAGGGTAACTACACTCAAATTTAAATGTTTCTTAGATTTTTCCCCAGACCTCAAGTGGTCTCCTGATGTGGTTAATCATTGTTGTGGACTTAAAACATTCTATTTAAAAGAAAGTGTGAGCAAAAACATGAACAAAATTTCAGATAAGGCCTATGTGACTCATAATACACTGCTCAAAAAAATAAAGGGAACACTAAAATAACACATCCTAGATCTGAATGAATGAAATATTCTTATTAAATACTTTTTTCTTTACATAGTTGAATGTGCTGACAACAAAATCACACAAAAATTATCAATGGAAATCAAATTTATCAACCCATGGAGGTCTGGATTTGGAGTCACTCAAAATTAAAGTGGAAAACCACACTACAGGCTGATCCAACTTTGATGTAATGTAAAGTCAAAATGAGGCTCAGTGGTGTGTGTGGCCTCCACGTGCCTGTATGACCTCCCTACAACGCCTGGGCATGCTCCTGATGAGGTGGCGGATGGTCTCCTGAGGGATCTCCTCCCAGACCTGGACTAAAGCATCCGCCAACTCCTGGACAGTCTGTGGTGCAACGTGGCGTTGGTGGATGGAGCGAGACATGATGTCCCAGATGTGCTCAATTGGATTCAGGTCTGGGGAACGGGCGGGCCAGTCCATAGCATCAATGCCTTCCTCTTGCAGGAACTGCTGACACACTCCAGCCACATGAGGTCTAGCATTGTCTTGCATTAGGAGGAACCCAGGGCCAACCGCACCAGCATATGGTCTCACAAGGGGTCTGAGGATCTCATCTCGGTACCTAATGGCAGTCAGGCTACCTCTGGCGAGCACATGGAGGGCTGTGCGGCCCCCCAAAGAAATGCCACCCCACACCATGACTGACCCACCGCCAAACCGGTCATGCTGGAGGATGTTGCAGGCAGCAGAACGTTCTCCACGGCGTCTCCAGACTCTGTCACGTGTGCTCAGTGTGAACCTGCTTTCATCTGTGAAGAGCACAGGGCGCCAGTGGCAAATTTGCCTATCTTGGTGTTCTCTGGCAAATGCCAAACGTCCTGCACGGTGTTGGGCTGTAAGCACAACCCCCACCTGTGGACGTCGGGCCCTCATACCACCCTCATGGAGTCTGTTTCTGACCGTTTGAGCAGACACATGCACATTTGTGGCCTGCTGGAGGTCATTTTGCAGGGCTCTGGCAGTGCTCCTCCTTGCACAAAGGCGGAGGTAGCGGTCCTGCTGCTGGGTTGTTGCCCTCCTACGGCCTCCTCCACGTCTCCTGATGTACTGGCCTGTCTCCTGGTAGCGCCTCCATGCTCTTGCCACAGCTCGCATTGATGTGCCATCCTGGATGAGCTGCACTACCTGAGCCACTTGTGTGGGTTGTAGACTCCGTCTCATGCTACCACTAGAGTGAAAGCACCGCCAGCATTCAAAAGTGACCAAAACATCAGCCAGGAAGCATAGGAACTGAGAAGTGGTCTGTGGTCACCACCTGCAGAACCACTCCTTTATTGGGGGTGTCTTGCTAATTGCCTATAATTTCCACCTGTTGTCTATTCCATTTGCACAACAGCATGTGACATTTATTGTCAATCAGTGTTGCTTCCTAAGTGGACAGTTTGATTTCACAGAAGTGTGATTGACTTGGAGTTACATTGTGTTGTTTAAGTGTTCCCTTTATTTTTTTGAGCAGTGTATGTTTAGAAATATTTTTAGCAAACCGTTAGTATACCCACTTCTCCAGGCACCACTACACAACTGATTTACAGCCAATACTATTCGCACTGTAAATAAACAATATTGGTTAGTGAAAAACTGCAAGTGACACTTATGCTGATGACAGTGTGCTTTACTCTGCCTCCTCTTCGAATCAGGCTATAGCTGATCTGCAGACTGCTTAAAAATGTCATACAAAAAGCACATGTTGACCACAAACTGGTACTGAATGCAGATAAAACAAAGTATATTCTGTTCTCTAGAGCTCAGACATATCTGCACACTGAATGGAGCAAGTCCACTCATAAATACCATGGCATTTGGATCGATGACAAGTAGTCAGTTAAAACATGTAGATGCGCTAACGAAGAAACAGAATTAAAATGGACTTCCACAGAAATAGATTGTGCCTTTCGCTTGATAGAATAAATCGTTCAGTTGACTTTCCGTCACTGTGATCTGAATCAGGAAGTGGGCTGGCCATCATTGGCAACGCAGAGAGCATTGCCTTCTGTTCATTTATAAAGCGCTCATGCAGAAACTACCATACTACATCACTCCTGACCTACGGAAGTACAAATACCTTACTCGCTCACAGGAATGGCTAATTCTTGAAATTACTGTTCTCATTACTGATTTAGGTAAAACAGCCTTTAGTTTTACGTGCAACATACATGGTACACATTTCAGAATACCCTACAATTGGACGCACCGTTGCCTTTCAGACATTTCAGGGTATTGGTAAATTACCTTTTTACAGAGGAATGCATGCGTTTTCAAAATGTTATTTTTGTATGTTTCATGCTCCCGCCTTTGATTTTTCTAATTGTCAGTAATTCCTTATTTTGCTGCATTTTTGTGAATCAGGGCTCCCTTGCAAAAGAGACATTGGTCTCAATAGGACGTCCCTGTATTTAATAGGGTGATATTTCAGACACAGCCAAGGAGTTTTCAGTTCTTGAACTGGAAGTCCAATTCACTCTACTTCAATTTAAATGGATCGGAGCCTGACTCGTTAACCCTTGCTTACCTGCAGGTAGCCTACGTTCCCCTCGCTGGCACCTAGAGCCCCGAGGATGATGGGATAGTGGGGGTCAAAGTTGGTGACAAACTCGCAGGGCAGGGAGGGGATCTCCAGACGGACATACATGCCAGGCCGGAAGCCCTCGTACTGGACCCGTGTCTCGTCATCCACGTCCTCAAACTCAGCCCGGTTCAGCTAGGAAGAGAAAGGTTTAGAGATTGTGGTGAATTGAAAGGCTCAGTGGGTTAGAACATGGTGTTGTCAACACCAGGGTTGTTGGTTTGAATCCCAAACGGGCCACATTCTGAATATACTTTGTGTCAGTGCCAAGGTTGACAGTCCTGTAAGTGGATTTAAAATGCATAATTGTGTGTTGCGTTTCTAGACTGATTTTCCCTCATGAACACAACCCAATGTCTGATCGGAATGCCACTGACAACTTTGGTTTCCTTTTGGGCATAATAAGATGTTACCTTGACCCCGTTTTAATAATTTCCAAATGCATCCTTCCTTGTTTCTTAGATGTAAGCACAGATCTGGTGGTTGGCTAGGTGCAAGTAAGTTTACCACCCTATCGCTCACCAATCCAACCAATTCAGATCTGTGTTCACGCGCAGAGCCATGGTTGAGTGGTAACACTCCCGCCATGTCACATATACGTCGCTCCCCACTGCAGACAATACCTTGCAACCAATGTTCCCTCTAAGCTGTGTGAGCACGCAGGTGCGCAGCCGTGCAGAAGAAATATGAGCGAGCGCACAGTAGCCTGAGATTGAACGTCACTCAACTTTCTACAGTTTTCCCCTTTAGTTAACACTATCAACGTTTCACTCTACTGTGGCAATTGTGATCGTATCAACGCAATATTAGCCACTTTCAATGTAATATACCGAAACAAAACAAACTACGCAAGATTTCGTATGCAAAATTAACTGTGCAAGAGATTTTCTTGCAGGCAGAGCGCATTGGAGTAGGATTCTAATGCATTGACAGGCATGTCTCCGCAGTATTCTACACAGAACGGTGCTCCATAACTAATCACAGCTGCAGTAGCCCGATATGCAAATAGCCATTGCCATATGGATATGTGCTATTCACTTTGAACTGGACTGTGTTTACATTATGAGCGTTCGAGTAGATGCGCTTGTTTTGATCAAAGTGAGAGCTGCATGTAGCCATGAGTGCACATTTGTTCCTATTCTTTGATAGTTAGTGAGTTATTAGCCCAGTTATAGCTAATTTCTAGTCAACAATGAGGGAGTGATTGCGTCCAACAAGAGCACAAAATGTGTGTATTTCTAGCCATCTTTGGAAAGCAAGTCAGGTACGGAGCTTTTTTTGTGTCTAAAAGGGGAAGTGAGACGGTCTTGAATAAGTAGCCAATAGGCAGATTGTAGCATCATTTGTCTGATTTTCTGTAATAAGGGTATGGTGTAAAGTGGTTTCTTCTGTCAAACAACATTTTCAGTCACCTCCTTGACTAAACAGGTTATGTCAAGCCCTGCATGTTTATATTTTTTAAAGTCTAATGGAATGTAGGCATTGAACACCACACATTGGCTGCTACTGTAGGCTGAATGATAGCTGTTCTAGTTCCATGTTAATATGTTCTGGGATGTGTTTTTCTTCATTGTTTTTTTATGGTAGGCCAACATTATTATTATTATATTTTTTTATTTTACCCCCTTTTCTCCCCAATTTTCGTGGTATCCAATTGCTAGTAATTACTATCTTGTCTCATCGCTACAACTCCCGTACGGGCTCGGGAGAGACGAAGGTCGAAAGCCATGCGTCCTCCGAAACACAACCCAACCAAGCCGCACTACTTCTTAACACAGCGCGCCTCCAACCCGGAAGCCAGCCGCACCAATGTGTCGGAGGAAACACCGTGCACCCAGCTGCCTTGGTTAGCGCGCACTGCGCCCGGCCTGCCACAGGAGTCGCTGGTGCGCGATGAGACAAGGATATCCCTACCGGCCAAACCCTCCCTAACCCGGACTACGCTAAGCCAATTGTGCGTCGCCCCACGGACCTCCCGGTCGCGGCCGGCTGCGACAGAGCCTGGGCGCGAACCCAGAGTCTCTGGTGGCACAGCTAGCGCTGCGATTGTAGGCCAACATTATGATCAAATAGCCACAGTAGCCTACTTGGCCACTGTTAAAACTAACTTAAAATCAGGTACAGCCTCAGTGTGCACAGTAAACACATGCCGGAAGTTACACAACATTTTTACAAAGTTCAAGTTTGTGCTCAGCAGACCTGAAATTTGCACAGTGACTACATTTTTAGGGAACTTTGCCTGCACCCTCTCTTCCCACTGTTTCTCCCACCTGTCTGTAATCCCCACTCATTTCAGAACTGTCTAAATGAAGTGTCAAAATACCCACACAAAACATATATATCATTTGTAAAACAATCTATGACTACATCAAGAAAGGAAAAAGGAGACATTTCTGAAGTATTCGAACAGGGCCAGAGACTTCTGCTTTCTGTCATATCAAACGTTTACCTATGACCCCATAACCTCTCACCTCTGCCTGTTTTTGCATCTCCTCCTTGAGGTCGTCAAAGTAGGTGGCGTCTCCGTCGTCGTACTCGGTGTCGAAACGCTCCTTCAGCCGCCGTTTCTTCTCCAGGCGCTTGTTCTTCTGGGTCTCGTCGTCCACCTTCATCAGCTTCTCCTCCTCCTCCTCCTCCTCCTCCTCACTTTCTTCCTTGGCTTGGTCCTTCTGCTTGGCAGCTTTCCCCTTGTGCACTTCCCCCGTCTCCAAGTCCTCAAAGTCCCCATACAGCTCCTCTAAAAGAGAAAAGAGCGAGTTAGCAAGGGGGTGATAATGAACAGTGGACTTCTGATATACCGTGCATAGCCCTGTTGGATTGGGGCTACTCTGTTGGGAATATGAGCCCATATCCGGAGCACATGAAAATTATTTAAATTGGGGAAGATGAATTTCAATTGCTCTCTGCTTACTATATTCGATGTGCACACCGGAGTCGACCTTAACAGATTTCATTTAAAATGGGACAGATTGCAGTTATAAAGCACAAGACCAAGAAAGTCATAGTAAAATGTAATACAGTAAATACAGTAAAATTCCGGAGTTCCAAATTAAGCAGCAGCAGCTGAAAAGATGAGCTCCTACAAATATTGAAATTTAAATGTTTTTTTTAGAGTAAAGTACATCGAAAAAAAATCAAAAGAAAACTGCAAACTGAATAGGAGACCAAACAAGCAGCAAACAAAGAAGAAAGGCTTTTGAAAAAGTAACAATTTTTCATAAAATTATACCGTTTTCTTAGCTAGCTAAGTTGTTTACCTGTTGCTAGGCAGTTGCTAGGGACATTCCTGAAAGAAGCTAGCTAGCTAACAAGGAGTGTCTAGTTGGCAGAAGAGAAGAAGGGACAAAGAAGGGACAAAGTGGGACAAAATAAGGACAGAAGAAAAGGGAAAGGGGACATTAAGGTGAAGCAGTCCTCTAAAGACACAAAAGACAATAATACAAGAAACAACACTTCTATTGCCTCTCCCTCTACGATACGCACTTCCGGTTTGGTTTGGAGCGAGTAGTTGCATTCCGCTTTGCTCCACAGGTAGTATTACAGGTAGTATTACATTTCATTTCATTACAGTACAACAGTTTGATTTGTTTGATCTTAGCTGGCTACATAGCCGTCTTTGTATCCAAGATAATTGTGTAGTCTAGAGTAATTGTCGAGGTTACCTAGCCAGTTAGAGGTTACCTAGCCAGCTACACTTTCAAACAAAGTCAACAACGCAGCCACTGCTAGCTAGCCTATTTCACCAGCCAGCAGTACTATATCATTTTAGTCAATAAGATTTTTTGCAACGTAAGCTTAACTTTCTGAACATTCGAGACGTGTAGTCCACTTGTCATTCCAATCTCCTTTGCATTAGCGTAGCCTCTTCTGTAGCCTGTCAACTATGTGTCTGTCTATCCCTGTTCTCTCCTCTCTGCACAGACCATACAAACGCTTCACACCGCGTGGCCGCTGCTACTCTAACCTGGTGGTCCCAGCGCGCACGACCCACGTGGAGTTCCAGGTCTCAGGCAGCCTCTGGAACTGCCGATCTGCGGCCAACAAGGCAGAGTTCATCTCAGCCTATGCTTCCCTCCAGTCCCTCGACTTCTTGGCACTGACGGAAACATGGATTACCACTGATAACACTGCTACTCCTACTGCTCTCTCCTCGTCTGCCCACGTGTTCTCGCACACCCCGAGAGCTTCTGGTCAGCGGGGTGGTGGCACTGGGATCCTCATCTCTCCCAAGTGGACATTCTCTCTTTCTCCCCTGACCCATCTGTCTATCGCCTCCTTTGAATTCCATGCTGTCACAGTTACCAGCCCTTTCAAGCTTAACATCCTTATCATTTATCGCCCTCCAGGTTCCCTTGGAGAGTTCATCAATGAGCTTGACGCCCTGATAAGTTCCTTTCCTGAGGATGGCTCACCTCTCACAGTTCTGGGTGACTTTAACCTCCCCACGTCTACCTTTGACTCATTCCTCTCTGCCTCCTTCTTTCCACTCCTCTCCTCTTTTGACCTCACCCTCTCACCTTCCCCCCCTACTCACAAGGCAGGCAATACGCTTGACCTCATCTTTACTAGATGCTGTTCTTCCACTAATCTCATTGCAACTCCCCTCCAAGTCTCCGACCACTACCTTGTATCCTTTTCCCTCTCGCTCTCATCCAACACTTCCCACACTGCCCCTACTCGGATGGTATCGCGCCGTCCCAACCTTCGCTCTCTCTCCCCCGCTACTCTCTCCTCTTCCATCCTATCATCTCTTCCCTCTGCTCAAACCTTCTCCAACCTATCTCCTGATTCTGCCTCCTCAACCCTCCTCTCCTCCCTTTCTGCATCCTTTGACTCTCTATGTCCCCTATCCTCCAGGCCGGCTCGGTCCTCCCCTCCTGCTCCGTGGCTCGACGACTCATTGCGAGCTCACAGAACAGGGCTCCGGGCAGCCGAGCGGAAATGGAGGAAAACTCGCCTCCCTGCGGACCTGGCATCCTTTCACTCCCTCCTCTCTACATTCTCCTCTTCTGTCTCTGCTGCTAAAGCCAATTTCTACCACTCTAAATTCCAAGCATCTGCCTCTAACCCTAGGAAGCTCTTTGCCACCTTCTCCTCCCTCCTGAATCCTCCCCCCCCTCCTCCCCCCTCCTCCCTCTCTGCTGATGACTTTGTCAACCATTTTGAAAAGAAGGTTGACGACATCCGATCCTCGTTTGCTAAGTCAAACGACACCGCTGGTTCTGCTCACACTGCCCTACCCTGTGCTTTGACCTCTTTCTCCCCTCTCTCTCCAGATGAAATCTCGCGTCTTGTGACGGCCGGCCGCCCAACAACCTGCCCGCTTGACCCTATCCCCTCCTCTCTTCTCCAGACCATTTCCGGAGACCTTCTCCCTTACCTCACCTCGCTCATCAACTCATCCTTGACCGCTGGCTACGTCCCTTCCGTCTTCAAGAGAGCGAGAGTTGCACCCCTTCTGAAAAAACCTACACTCGATCCCTCCGATGTCAACAACTACAGACCAGTATCCCTTCTTTCTTTTCTCTCCAAAACTCTTGAACGTGCCGTCCTTGGCCAGCTCTCCTGCTATCTCTCTCAGAATGACCTTCTTGATCCAAATCAGTCAGGTTTCAAGACTAGTCATTCAACTGAGACTGCTCTTCTCTGTGTCACGGAGGCGCTCCGCACTGCTAAAGCTAACTCTCTCTCCTCTGCTCTCATCCTTCTAGACCTATCGGCTGCCTTTGATACTGTGAACCATCAGATCCTCCTCTCCACCCTCTCCGAGCTGGGCATCTCCGGCGCGGCCCATGCTTGGATTGCGTCCTACCTGACAGGTCGCTCCTACCAGGTGGCGTGGCGAGAATCTGTCTCCGCACCACGTGCTCTCACCACTGGTGTCCCCCAGGGCTCTGTTCTAGGCCCTCTCCTATTCTCGCTATACACCAAGTCACTTGGCTCTGTCATATCCTCACATGGTCTCTCCTATCATTGCTATGCAGACGACACACAATTAATCTTCTCCTTTCCCCCCCTCTGATAACCAGGTGGTGAATCGCATCTCTGCATGTCTGGCAGACATATCAGTGTGGATGACGGATCACCACCTCAAGCTGAACCTCGGCAAGACGGAGCTGCTCTTCCTCCCGGGGAAGGACTGCCCGTTCCATGATCTCGCCATCACGGTTGACAACTCCATTGTGTCCTCCTCCCAGAGTGCTAAGAACCTTGGCGTGATCCTGGACAACACCCTGTCGTTCTCAACTAACATCAAGGCGGTGACCCGTTCCTGTAGGTTCATGCTCTACAACATTCGCAGAGTACGACCCTGCCTCACGCAGGAAGCGGCGCAGGTCCTAATCCAGGCACTTGTCATCTCCCGTCTGGATTACTGCAACTCGCTGTTGGCTGGGCTCCCTGCCTGTGCCATTAAACCCCTACAACTCATCCAGAACGCCGCAGCCCGTCTGGTGTTCAACTTTCCCAAGTTCTCTCACGTCACCCCGCTCCTCCGCTCTCTCCACTGGCTTCCAGTTGAAGCTCGCATCCGCTACAAGACCATGGTGCTTGCCTACGGAGCTGTGAGGGGAACGGCACCCCCGTACCTTCAGGCTCTGATCAGGCCCTACACCCAAACAAGGGCACTGCGTTCATCCACCTCTGGCCTGCTCGCCTCCCTACCTCTGAGGAAGTACAGTTCCCGCTCAGCCCAGTCAAAACTGTTCGCTGCTCTGGCACCCCAATGGTGGAACAAACTCCCTCACGACGCCAGGTCAGCGGAGTCAATCACCACCTTCCGGAGACACCTGAAACCCCACCTCTTTAAGGAATACCTAGGATAGGATAAAGTAATCCTTCTAAACCCCTCCCCCTTAAAAGAGTTAGATGCACTATTGTAAAGTGGTTGTTCCACTGGATATCATAAGGTGAATGCACCAATTTGTAAGTCGCTCTGGATAAGAGCGTCTGCTAAATGACTTAAATGTAAAATGTAAATGTCATGAAAACAATCCCAACAGTATTGAGCAATGAGCAGCAACTCCTTACCATCCTCTTTCAGCAATGTAGCAGCATCTTGATCGTCTTCCCATTTCCCCGTCACAAAACAGTCCCGTATCGAGTCCAGCATCTGAGACACAATATTTATGTCAATTACAAAAAAAAAAAATCTTTTGAATTGATGGAAACTAAATTGTATTGACCCCAACCCAGGTCAGAATATGAATGTATGGATGCCTCCATCCATAGCTCCTAACAGCTTACTTAATGCCTTTCTTCAAACTTTTGGTCTTTCCACACTTTAAATGTCCAGTACCAAATACGGTGTGCTAGTGCTGGGTTAAAACAAAAATGTGCAACCCTTGGGGTCCCAGAAGAAGATAAACCCTGTAGTAAAAGAGATGGGACAAAGGAAAGGGGCGCTACAATATGGTTTTGTAGATTTCTTTTACCTCTTCCAGGTCCCAATTGTGAGCGGCATCGGGGTCAAAACGGGAGCAGTCCACGCCGTCCGCACGATGCTTCTTGCCCTTCTCGGGGCGGCTGACTCGAAACAGCCCTCCCAGCTCCTCCTCATCCTCCTCCCCATCACCATCATCCTCTCCCACTGAAGGAAACAAGCGTAGTCAGTCAGAAATCAAGGCTAGGCACAAACGGAAGCAAATGGGGCGAAATAGTCCAATAAGAAACTGCCATTTTTAATCGCTATAGTGTGCATTAATGAATACACTAGTGCTCAACAAACAAGATCCGCCATGACATTAGGATAAAAGGGGAAACGTCAGTAAAATTCATAGCAAAATGTTTTTATATTGTTACTGAAACCCAGGAGGAGACGTTACCTGTGCCATACACCAGTTTACGCAGGTTGGGGGCGGCGCGCTGTTGCCGTAGAAACGCCTCCGACGCTTTCTGTTGCAGGCCCTCCTTCCACCGCAGTGACCCTGAGAAACATGAGGTGGGTTAGTGTCAAAGGTCAAATTAATTATTGATTCCAACTTCAGTTCTTGTTCCATTTAGCCACTTCCCCTCCCCATCAGTGTTCACAAGGTGAATGCAATATGGCAGACAGAAGAAGCATGCATTCTGAATGCTAAATCGACCCTTAGCTCCTTGGCACTCCTGTAAATGTAATACGATTAGATAGGGATTTAGATTATCCTATCACAAGGCAAGAAACCTATCCAGTCCCATCAGATCTACAGGAGTGCCTAGAGAGTAAGGGCTAGGTTGGTTTTGAATTCAACAGACAACTGTCGGGGTAAGGTGCATCCATCACAATATTTCTTACACCAGTGTGTGCAGGTTTTTGTTCCAGCCCGCCACTAACACACCTGATTCAAGTATTCAACTTGGTACTCAATTCAGAGCAGCATTATTGAACAAAAATCTGTGGACCCTGAAGTGGTAGTAAGACAAGGGGGAGGGGCCACAATGAAACTACACTGAATAGACAGAATATTACCTGCACTTTCATAGCACAGCTCTCCTCCCTCCATCTCCTCATCTTCCTCTTCCATTTTGGAGATGGCATTCGACTTCTTGCTTTCTTTGCCCGAGACATTGGTTTCGCAGTCATCTTCTATTGAATCACTCGCATCCTCCTCCTCCGAGCAATGACCCGAGTCTATCGGTTTGAGATCACCCTTTTCCACTGCACCGTCTTCTTCCCCCTCTGAATCGCTTTCCTCTCCTTCACTCTCCTGCTCTCCCTTCCCCCCTTCCTCCTCCTCACTCATTTCCAGCTCATCCTCACTGTCTGCAAAGGCAGGTACCTCCACCACTGGCTCTTTCTCCACTTTCCTTTCCTCCATCTTCTGTCTCTTCACTGGAGGGATGGTCTTTATTCCTTGCTTCTCTTTTGGTTCAGTTTTGTCCTTTGCCTCGTTCTTCAAAACCGTTTCTTCTTTTTCCCTTTTGTTTCCCCCCTCATCTTCCTCATCCTCTTCTTCAGACTCTCCTTCCTCATCCCCCTCTTCTTCACTGCTACCCTCGCTGTCATCATCGTCATCATCTTCCTCTTCAGTGAAGACAGCCTTCCTCCTCTCTCTCTGTGTCTCAGGGTCCCAGACTCGGCTCTCCTGGGGTCCTGACGTCAGCCTGTAAGACAAGATGGAGACCAACATAAGTCAGAGGCAAATATGTATATCATTTTCTATATGCCTTTATTTAAGGGTCCACTTTTAATTTCATAAAAGAACAAAACGGCAGCCACTTCGTTTGCTATAAAGCTGAGCGATAGGACTGGAGAAATGTAGCGACTCTCAAATTGCAAGGACTGACAGTCCATGAGATTGACATGACGATGAGGTTCTCTTTTAACAATAAGTTTATAAAACAGATTTTAACAATGATTTTTCGGGCTGCAACTCTTGACAATTAGTCTTTAACCAATTTTAACAATGAGTTTAGGGCTGTCTCTCAAATGATTCCATAGTGGCTTTCAAAAGTAGCGCATAATATATGGGATAGGGTGTCATTTGAGATTTCCAAGACGTTGCTGTCTGAGCGTCACTCACCCATTCTCCTCCTCCCCCTCCACTTCCCCGGGGGTCAGGGCAGCCGCCCCTGTGAACAGTGACACTTTGCTGGCGGCCATCTTGGCATCCAGGGTGGTGTGTGTACTGATGAGGGATTGGACCAACTCTGTGGTGGGACGGACCTCCTCCTAGTGGACACGGGACAGAAGTAACTGATTATAGGAACGTATGTACACACACACATACATATTACTGAAATCCTCTGGACATTATCTAGGTTCAGGGGCGAGGGAATTTTCAATGGCCCATGACACTTTCGGTTTAGTACACTCATTACAACAGTCTCAAGCCATTGTATATAACAGTAGTCAATTATATTCACGAGCACTTTCATATCACATCCATCAACTACCTGACTTTGACCAATAAAAATACATCGTTTTAAATTTTTTGTTAAATGTTTCAAAGCATTTTCCTTTTCTGTGTCTTACTGAACATGGGCAAGGGGTTGGAACTGACCTGTTCTTGATTGACGTGGCCGCCGGGCAGGTCAATGTACACTGCGTCCTTATCGTACACGACCCCCCCGACCCCTGCCATGGGAGCGTAGAGCAGCCGCTCCTTCTCGTTCAGAGCCCTCTTCTTCTGCGCTTCAGGCAGAGCGCAGGGGTCTGGCAGGAAGCTGATGTCTGCCACCGCAAAGTCCCCCACACCTGCAGAGGGTGCCATCATGTGTTAAGTTTCAAACCAAATTGCCCAATGTTAAGACAATACAGTTGTCTGCAATGTTTTCAATACCCCAAAACCCCATTCCGTAGGAGTGAAACATTTCCCAAAAACACCATCGCAGTAACCACATGCTATGTTTATTTGCAAAATACATTGGTGAATGTGAATAGTGCATGTCAATATGTACTAGCGTTGAGAGTATTGATGCAGTATTAAATTCATCTCTTCTCCACAAGTCAGTGTTCCTAAAAAGGGCTCAGATTCTTATTTGCTCTTAATCCAATGAGCATACTTACCAGGGATATGGACCTGGCCTTTACTCTTTAAGTATGTCCCCCTCAGGTAGCCATAGAGAGATACAGTACGATCACACTTGGGGTCCACCCTCACCATCTCGGGGTCCGTCAAATCCTCCATGCTGTGTAGATGGTGAATGTGATCGAGGAACAGTGAAGGGGTACAGTTCAACAAGAACATTTGAAAACGGAATGAAAATGGAAGCAGGGTAGTAGGATCCATCGCGCACAGGCACACAAGTGTGCACAACACACACACACACGCACAAACCATAAACATTATTTCTATTAGAAAACAGCTCTGTTACACACAATAACCATATATGGCACCATTCAACAGCATGGATCATGTCACTTTCCCTACTCGGAATCAGTTCTAGCTACTTTCCATTACAAACACATTGCTCTAAAAAAGGTCTGAACACTCACCGGTCGGCCACAACGTAGGGATGAGATTGCTGCCACACCAGCGGGCGGAACTTCATGACGGAGATGAAGCGGCCCAGGTTCTTGACCTCCTGGGTCTGGTACTCTCCGTACACCATACCGGACAGGTAGAAGAGTTTGGCACCCTGTGGGAACAAAGAGGGAACGTGGAACACTGTTCAGGAAAGGGACTTGTGTTGGATTAGGTTCAGAGAAAGACCGCATGCCATATTTATGAGATTGTCAGCCTTCATAACTATAACACATTAACAACATGCAAGCTGACAGTGTACTTTTTAATTTTTTTACATCTTATCAAGACAAACCTAAGAAAATCACAAGTCAACTTGTCACTTCGATAGCACAAGAGAAAAAATATGAGTTGCAGGATGTATGAAAGCGATGTGCAGGGTTGGCACAGACTGGCCAACTGCAAATTTACCTCCAAGGTTTATCTAGCACATAAGAAATATCTCAGCGCTTGCCAAGAAATTAAATATGAAATGTGCTAGCTATAGATTGTATATAGTTAGTTACAGTATGGTGTTCAGTTGTTGTTGCTTTTGATATTATCCATGCTTTGTACTTTTTGAATATATTTGGCACCCCAATGGTGGAACAAACTCCCTCACGACGCCAGGTCAGCGGAGTCAATCACCACCTTCCGGAGACACCTGAAACCCCACCTCTTTAAGGAATACCTAGGATAGGATAAAGTAATCCTTCTAACCCCCCCCCCCTTAAAAGAGTTAGATGCACTATTGTAAAGTGGTTGTTCCACTGGATATCATAAGGTGAATGCACCAATTTGTAAGTCGCTCTGGATAAGAGCGTCTGCTAAATGACTTAAATGTAAATGTAAATATTTGTGAAAACCAATAAAAATACGTCACAAAAAAACCTGTCAAACCAACTCCATCATCAAGTTTGCTGACAACACAACGGGGATAGGGCTGATCACCGACAATGACGAGAAAGCCTACAGAGAGGTGGTTAGAACCCTGGCAGAGTGGTGCCAGGACAATAACCTCTCCATCAACCTCAGCAAAACCAAGTAGGTGATTGTAGACTACAGGACGGCTGAAGAGGTTTGGCTTGGCCCCTCAGGGACCTTTACAGGTGCACCATTGAGAGCATTCTGTCTAGCTGCATCACCGTCTGGTACGGCAACTACCCGGCCTGAACCACAAGGCTCTACAGAGGGTGGTGAAGACTGCACAGTCATGCAGGCAGCAGGACATCTACACCAGGCGGTCTCTGAGGAAGTCCAGAAGATCGCCAAGGATTCCAGCCACGGACTGCTTTCTCCGCTATCTTCCGGCAGGCGGTACCTGAGCATCAGGTCTCGGACGAACAGGTTCCGAGACAGCTTCTACCTCCAGTCGATAAGACTGTTGAGCAGCTAACGAACCCTAAGCTGTCTACCTGCACAGACCCGTCTACCTGTACTCACCCGCATTTTAAGAGACTATTTGCACTGACTCACTCAACCTTACACACACACAATTGCTAATACGATTTATGGTGTGAAGTGTGAAGCCAAAGATAAAAAGCTTCTCATTCTAATTTCGGTGCTGACCTGGTAGACTTCAGTCCAGAAGCGATGCTTGAGCCGCTTCTTGGTCTTGCGAAGGGCCTTGTTGTTGCGGAACGAGTCCAGGTGGGTGAGCACGCCCATGATGCGCGGGAAGCCGTGCACCTGGCAGATGTTGAGGAACTCAAAGGTCTCCATTTCAAAGCCGAAGCTGGCGTCAATGAGCATCAGCACCTGGTGGACCACAGGGATGTCAGTCTTTAGCTCACTGATAGCATCCCGTCAAGTCTATTTTTATTGTTTGGTAGGGAAATCTGGGTTCAATTCAATTGTCACAGACATGTGCATCTCAAATGGCACCCTACTTGCTATATAGTGCACTACTTTTGACCAGAGCCCTATGGGTCCTGGTCAAAAATAGTGCACTACAGGCCCTGGTCAAAAGTAGTGCACTATATAGTGAATAGGATGTCATTTGGGACTCACATAGTGTTTATGACAACACTGCATTTTTGTAGCATGATAAAATATACTAAAATGCCAACAATAAGGCATCAAAACAGACACTGTACGTATTCCAATATCATAAGTACAATTCTACATTGTCATCAATACCTTTAAAATTCAGACATTTTGCCTTTAACCACCATACACAACTTAACTTACCAGGTCAGCAACCTTTGCCAAGTCAATCATTGTATTGATGTCATTGCTACACTCGATGAAGGTAAGACGCCTCTTCTTTCCTGAAAGGAAAATGAAGATGGTGGTGGGGCGGCGTTAGCACACAAGCTAAACACAACAAATGACAGTACCTTGCGTGACCACAGAAAACACATTAAATGACAGCTCTGTGGTCACGCAAGGTTGTATTCACTAGGAACTAAACAGAAGGAAATGTGACAAAACGGGGAGGGATTATCATAACTTTTTCAAGAAGAAGTGCTTGTTTTCATTTTTCGGTTGCAAATTGCTTTGCTATGCACTAATAAATACGACCCAACTGATCACAATACAGTAAGAAACATCCAAGCTCAGCTCACCAGAGACGATAGTCACAGGCCCGCAGATGTCCGCTAGTTTCTGCCGGGTGAAGTTTTTGATCAGGCAGCGGATGAGGGTGCTCTTGCCCACCTTGGGGGGTCCTATCACCACCACCACTATCGGGGGAGGCTCTAAAGGGGTGCGGTCCACCAGGGGTATGTGATGTTTCTTGACCTTTAGGTCCTGGGCTCTAGGAGAGGGGGAAAAAACTGTGTTTATAGTTTCCTACAATGTTGAACTGTGTCTGTCTGCACTTGTTGTGCTGCTGCCTCTACACCGCTTTCTAAATCTCAACGTCTGACCATCTGTCTGAACCACTCAAGATACACGTTAACAGCATTCACTCCTATGGCTATTTCTATGAACTTGTAAAACCACAGATTAGTGTCACAGTAACTTAAAAGACAATAATATACTATGTAAACCTTGTGAAATAAAACAAAATAAATGATAAAAAAGCAAACATGAAAGTTGATGGTGGGCTGATTTTTCGTGTAGTATAGTGGGGCATGTATATACGAATGCTGCTGACCTGTGGAAGGTTTTGGCCATGCGCACTGCTGACTGGACCGCAAACGCTTTGGGGTTCCTCTTGCGCTCGTCATCTCCGGCTGGAGTTCCCAGCTGCTTCCTGCTCTTCTTCCTCTCCGCCTTGGGCCCGCTGTGCTTCTGCTGGTGCCGCTTCTGTTCCTTCTTTGGCTCCTTCCCCTCCATCTTCTCCTATCTGACAATCACACAGGTCAGAAACTGTAGTTGGAGGATCAAATGTAGCTTTGCCTTATGTACATCCCACTTAATTATGTGCTTCTTGTAACAATCATTTAGATAGTTCCAACTACCTCCCTGTATGTGAGTGAATACAGTATGTCAAGAAACTTGCCCATAATGGTTATAGTGCATTTGCTAGTAACAACAGGGTCACTCAACTCATGGAAATCTGAAATAAGTATCAGTAAGAGGTGATGGTTTTGTCTGACAATATAAAAATAACTGCAGCAACTTGGTATACGCTACATAATGTTGCTACACATTGTACAAGCATTTTCCACAGCTCACAACATAGATAGTAGGACCGGGAGGATTTTACATACAGCAAGTTTTTAAAGGACCAAAGAGTTACCAGCTTCGTGTTTTCATTTTTGCCATGAAAATAAGATTGAGATACTGGTATCGTCCCGGCCCAAATAGCTAGTGGGTGTTTTGGGAGCACCACTACCGACAAATCACACCAGACGTAATCATGACACGCAGGTTGAAATATCAAAATAAACTCTGAACCAATTATATGAATTTGGGGACAGGTCAAAAAGCATTAAACATTTACAGCAATTTAGATAGCTAGCTTGCTGTTGCTAGCTAATTTGTCCTGGGATATAAACATTGGGTTGTTACTTTACCTGAAATGCACAAGGTCCTCTACTCCGACAATTAACCCACAGATAAAACCATAAACCGAATTAATTACATCTCTCCTCCTTCCTTCAGGCTTCTTTGGCAGTTGGCAACCAACTTTACAGTGCAATACCACAAAGACGAACTGAGTGTGGACCTCAGTTCATCTTTCAAACACCCACGTGGGTATATGCTCCTAAAACCAATGAGGAGACGGCACGTGGGTATATGCTCCTAAAAACCAATGAGGAGATGGGAGAGGAGGGATTGCAGCGCGTTGAGCATCACAAATAGAGCCAAGTTATATTTTAGCGCCTGGCCACGCAGACGCACGTGTACATTTATTTTGCACCGCTCGCGTCGTCAGGATGTTACAGGTTAGCTCAGACAAACTGTTGCCATAGATTTTTCAACTTAACTGTTCTTGGCGATACTTTTCTCGTCCTGATTCGGTGAAAAGAGTATCTTAGAAATGTCTGTGTCCGGTTACAGGTGGTTCTCTGAAAACCAGAGAATATTCAGAAAGATATTACATCCATGTTTTGTATTGAGTGAGAAATGCCTCTTGCATGTGTGTACATCTTTGTTTTGGTCGCAATGTGTGATGCGCTGCCATCTACTTCTACAAGTGGCCGCGGCGCATAGAAAAGACTAGTTTCTGCAAAGATGTTGGGAAATGCAAGATGTCTGGCAGCTAAAATGGCGAGGGAACACCTCACTCAGTGCAAAACGTGGATTTAATATCTTTCTGAAAAGTCTCTGGTTTTTGGAGAACGACCTGCAACTGGACAAAGAATTAAGATAATTTTTTAGTTCTGGATTCAGGGAAAAAAAGTATCGTCAAGAAAAATGTGACTATGGCAACGTTTTGTTTAAGCTAACCTGTAACGCCCAGTAATGGAAACGTATTATTAAGATATGACATCATCTGGCATACAAATTGTAGCCAATTGTTGCCAAGTACCTCAACTCCTCCACGTAGTTGAGAGCAGACTACAGTTTTTTAAATGAACCCACATGCATCCTCTGTTGTTGCGGGCCTTTGCTGAAACCCACACATTTTAATAAAACCTTAATCAAATACAACCACTGACTGTGAAATACTAAGAAAGGCACACAACAGAGGACAAACATAGGTACACGGGAAGGATTTAATGTACATTTTTTAAGTATTGACGCATAGCAACAAAGGAGTCTGAGGTTCATTTCAAAAACTCTATAGTCTGCTGTCAACTCTAGCCCAACCTGCACTATTGTTCCTTTAACATCGTTTTTTACAACTACATTCAACTGGAATCTATGCAGCTATCCAGCAGATTCCGACTATCACGCTTATTTACACTGAGTTGCACTGGAGTCGGGAACGCCATCATGGTTAGATTTAGACACTGCAGAGCCGGTGAGAGATGGGCTGGAAAACATACCTCAATGCAGGGATGGGATATGCAACTAACCAGGCTTCCATCCAACCTTTTATGCACGTAAAGTACATGTAGGATAAAAAAAGTCACGAAAGGCCTGATGGAAACAAATTTGTTGGTAAACTTTCCAAAGGTCGACAAAACACACACAAGCTAAAAAAGTTTAAGAACCCCTGGTAATGGGTACAGTACTTTGAACATCATAGAGAGTTTATTGTGTGTATTTGTTGAGCAACAGTCATTGGAGTACCATTATTTATCCAATATTCTGACGATGTGAAAAGGGTCATGTTTCAGTTTGATGGTGTAGGGCCTGGAGTTTTTCCTGTTCACATACCTGTCACATGATCAGGAAAATCTCCTGGCCCTAGTTATGAGGTGTTTTAAAGTTAACAGTAACAGTGGTTATGCTTTTCATGGTGTGGAAACTGTAGTTTTACGCTTTTCCCTCAACAGGGGGAGATGTGGCTCTGTCAGGTTAGAGTACCTTACACTGTCAGTAGATCTGTAACATACTGAGAGAACAGACCACCCTAAAGTCTCTCAGCTCCTGAAGTGACAGACAATGACAATTTATAGATCACTGTACTGTATGTTCCATGCAGGAACACATCTGTGGTACAATAACAGCAGCTTATTGTTGTATTAAGTTTGATAGGGAACAACAAAACAACGTCAAAACAGAACCAGAGAAAAATATATATATTTTAACACTAAAATAGGAATAGCAAAGCTTTCATGTCTGCAGCCCAGGAAACGGGTCGACACCCACTGCTGGGCAGAGTGTACCACATCGTAGCACCGAGAGCAACGTCACCAATGAGCACAGCGACTAGGGCTCGCTACTGAGATCCCATGCCTGGGTTCAGAGACATCTTACATCTGCAGCAATTAGAGATTATCCTGCTTTCTGCATATGCTTCTTCTAACGGGCCTACATTTACCCCTGCAAGAATAGAGGGGTGAGTAGAGAAGAGGAAAAGAGAGCAGGATAGAGGGAGTATAAGTAAAGGGAGTAGGGAGGGAGATGTGGGAAGAGAGGAGAAGAGATGAGGATAGAGGGAATAGGTGAATGAAGGAGGGAGGGAGATCTGTGAGAAGAGGAGCTTTTAGGTCATGTTGTAATTATCGTATTATTACACCACAGGAAAAAAATCTAGCAGGAGGCTGTCTGACCAAAAGATCACCGACTAGGAGGTGAATCATCATCTCAAAACCTCATGTCTCGGTCATAAAGGCTTTGGAAGAATGGGAGTTACATTTAGACCTATAGACAGAATAGGACCAGCACACACCTGTTGTTTATTCTGGCGTGGTATGTGTCATACAATATTGGCACATAGCTGAGTAAAAGACTGCCTCCATCGTACAGGATATTGAACTAAGGCTCCATGGAAATTAAATAGACACATCTGTCATTATATCCAGTTGTACTGTATGTCATAAGATATTGGCACATAGATATAGGACAAGACGAATGTCTACCTCTGTATTATAATACACTAAGGATTTTAAGCTGAGGGAGGATCTCCTCCTACAATGTTGGGATGCTTTTCTTCCTTTTAGGCTCAAAAGAAGTGTGCCGTCCTCCCACATGGCATTGTCTACTTTACACTGAGTATACCAAACATTACGAACATTTTCCAAATATTGAGTTGTATTTTCGGGTCCCACTTTAAGCAAAGTACAACTTATAAAGACTTTATATAGCATACAAAAGGCTTCTTAAGCACTATATAAATGCTTCACAAATCATCTATAAGCATGTCATACTCTATAAATGGTGTGTAAAGTGTGAAATAACCATTCCTACTAAAGGGTGAAATGCTAAAAGTAACATAATGCAATATGTTTATACACCATTTATAGAGTATGGCATGCTTATAGATGATTTGTTAAGTATTTATGTAGTGCTTGTGAAGCCTTTATGTATACTGTATATTAAGCCTTTATAAGCTGTACTTTGTTTAATTAAAATAGGACCTTTTGTCTATTTCCGCAGTTGTTGTGTTTGGAATGGCATGGTTACTATTGCATCATGTCAATGCCATTATGACATCATTTCGTTACCAAGGCAAAGCCTATAAAAGCGCAGGTACAGCTCCTAAGTGGGTATAAAAATAATCATGCCCAGGCGTAGACAATCAACTACTCACCCAGTCCGCATGAAGCGTAGAGCCACTCGGACTGTGAGGCGTAGGAAGAGAATTGGCAGGAGGAGACTTTAGGTCCCTTACTAACTAACCATCAAGGAGTTGAGGCAAAGTTGGTGAATAAATTGTGTTTTACTCAGGTAGTTTACCACTGAAAAATCATGGACAACTAGCGTTTCAATCAGTTACGTATACGTCAGTCCCCTCGCCCCGACCCGGGCGTGAACCAGGGACCCTCTGCACACATCAACAACAGTCACCCACGAAGCGTCGTTACCCATCGCTCCACAAAAGCCGCGGCTCTTGCAGAGCAAGGGGCAACACAACTTCTCGGTTTCAGAGCAAGTGACGTAACTGATTGAAACGCTATTAGCGCGTACCCGCTAACAAGCTAGCCATTTCACATCCGTTACACTAACTCCTAACCTTAACCCCTAGCCTAGAAGGTTGTAAGTTTAGCAAATTTGTAAGCTATAATATGAATTGTAATATATCATACGAAATGGACATTCACAAATTAATATATATGAAATGTAACACATCATATGCTGAACAAAACACTGGCCACCACTCTTAAATGTGCAGTTTTGTCATATAACACAATGCCACAGAAGTCTCAAGTTTTAGGGGAGCATGCAATTGGCATGCTGACTGCAGCAAATCAACCAGAGCTGTTGCCAGACAATTTAATGTTAATTTCTCTACCATAAGCTGCCTCCAACGTAGTTTTAGAGAATTTCACAGTATGTTCAAACAGCCTCAGACCAAGCCAGCCCTGGACCTCCACATGCAGCTTCTTCACCTGCGGGATCGTCTGAGACCAGCCACCCAGACGAAACTGAGAAGTATTTCTGTCTGTAATAAGCCTTTGTGTGGGTTAAAACACCTTCTGATTGGCTGGGCATAGCTCCCCAGTGGGTGGGCCTGGCTCCAAAGTGGGTGGGCCTGGCTCCCAAGTGGGTGGGCCTACGCTATCCCAAGCCCCACCAACCATGGCTGCGCCACAGCCCAGTAACGTGAAACCATCATTAGGATCTAATGAAATTATTTCAATTTACTTATTTCCTTACATGAACTGTAACTCAGTAAAATAGTTGCATCAGTTGAGTTTATATTTTTGTTCAGTATACATGGAGTGTGTCGGATTTACATACAGAATAATACGAAATGCTCTGAGACCAGGTCTCTCTGGTTGAGATACAAAGCTAATTGCAACTCTGAAGGCAGGGAGAAATAAAACCACATTAAGTTAGTTACCTGTGAGATATCTAACGTTACTTCCAACGACTTGATTTCCAGTCAGTTAATGTTTACTTCATCTGGATAAAAATAACAGTTGCAAAACAAACGTGTTTCCAACTGTCTCACGTGCGTACTGCAAATCCGGAAGTGATGGGCATCTGTATTTCCAGGCGTCTAGGAAACATCACACCAATTGAAACGTTCCGCCTCCTACAACGTTCCGCCGTTTTTGGTTGTAGTCTAGTCTGCAAAAATATATCTATCAAATCCATCAATGACAAAGGAAGAGTGAGTTAAAAGCTTTCTCCTAAATTAGACTCAAATTACTGCAGTTGGTATGGTTGTCCTATTTCATTGTCAATTATGATATAATAAATTACCAAAACAGCAGTTCACATAAAGTAGGTGTTTATTTGGAATAAATACAATAAATAGTGATAATTATGTAAAATAAATTGTCAATCTATTATTCTACTTAAATTATTCACAATTTATAGCCAGTAAATACGTGGGTCCCAGGGTCCTAATTGACATGCCTGGTTAAATACATATTTTAAAAATAAATAGATTAACCCTATATTATAGTAGTAACGTACCTCCCTACATAACAGCGCAGCAGCAATGTTCATTCATGCAACAGTCCCATTGTACAGTCCTATTGTACATGGCTAATACATTCAGGTCTGCCTATATGTTGCCGAACTCATAAATCCATCGACATAATTAAAATGTTCATTATTTGCTTAATTGAAACAGTCCCGGAATAGAACTACTTCTCACAAGAGCTAGACCTATTCAAACCTGGAGTGTTGGCAACCCTCGTCATTGAAGACTTATGGCAGGGGTGTTTACTGGTCCTTCCACTGAACTCTGCTCCATCTACATCTGCCCAAAGATGTCTTCCACACACTGGGAAGACAGTTCAGGTAGTGGGGCTTCTTGCATAGCATCAAAGAGCCCGGAGGGACTTTGAGTACTCATCTGAGACTTCCTTGTACAGAAAACCCTGGTCTGTGGGATTGGGGTTCTCAACTCCTATGTCCCACCAGGCTGAGTCCAGTGAGGTAGGGCAACTGGAGAACGGGTCGAAGGTTCTGCTGGCACGAACGGACTGGAGTCCACCGTGGGTGTACTGGGGATGAAGAAATCCAGATGGAGGTGAGTAGTGGAAGGCCTGGCCCTCGCCCTGGGAGCAGAACGAGAACTCCTGGGCAACGTTCCACAATCGTGCTTCTGGCAAAGCACCTGGAGAGCTAGTGCCCAGGAGGAGCCTGCCATGTCTCACTCCCACACTGAATGAGTGACTGTTGTATCCGGCATCCCACGGAGAGAGCGGGAAGGGGAGGGGGGGGTAAGATGAGGGACCGTAGAAGCAGTCCTCCTCTCCCTCCTTGTGCATCTGGCTGTGGCTCAGCGGCTGGTAATGAGAGACTTTCTCTATGTCGGACCTGGCGGGTCACATCTTTGATCCCATGGAGGAGCTTGGAGAAAGACTGTGTAGGTAGAAAGGGACTGGGGATAGGGTGAGCTGACTCTGGCTGAGGGGAGAGTCTGTGGTCCCTGTGCTTCAGGGTTCTGGCTCTCCTGTTCTAAAACCACACCTGCAACAGATAGGGAGGGATAGCTAGATGAGAATGTGCTTTTTTTTGCGCACTAGTGACTCCTGTGGTGGGCCGGGTGCAGTGCATGCTGACACGGTTGCAAGGTGCACAGTGTTTCCCCTGACACAGCGGCTGGCTTCTGGGTTAAGTGGGCATTGTGTCAAGAAGCAGTGTGGCTTGGTTGGATTGTGTTTCGGAAGACGCACGGCTCTTGACCTTCGCCTCTCCCGAGTCCGTAAAAAAACGGTGTAAAATGGGGTAAAAATAAACAACATTCGGCTAATGAAATGACAGTATGGGATTATAGAGAGTGAATTAAATCATTTATTCATCATCTTGCTAGGTAGTTATCTAGCTGTGGCCATCTGGCTAGTATAATCAAGGCTTTCTACAAAATAGCAACATTCGCGCAATCTAAACCATAAGCATTGCCAAACAACGCTACTGCCACCTGGTTTGGAGTATGTTAACAAGGTGGCTGACGAATTCAAGGTCTTTGCTGTGTGAACACAGAAGATATTGACTGCTGACACTGTTCAGAGGTGCTAAGTACTGTTGGCAGGCAAACGTTTGACAATCCTACCGGTGTGTCTGAGCTGTAAGTGTCACATTATCACAGAGTCATGTGGACAACTTAGAATGCTTAGAAGATTAGTGCATTTCATTTAAGGGATGATCTATTCAGTGAGGTGAAATGTTTTTAACGTTTCAGGTAGAACAGTAATGGATAGAGCTAACATGATTCCCTATTCTATCTGAAAGATAATCATATCTCTCCACACAATATGTTTGAAACGGAATATTATTTTTTTTATAACTTTGTTCTCTATCTGAAAATTCTGTAACATTGCTCTCTCCTGAACACACCCCTTAGTTCGCAACAATATTCACATGAGCCCAACTCTTCTGCCATCACCAGACATCAGACAAATGTACATGTGTGCGCTTGTGTCTGTGTGTGCATGCATGTCTGTGTATGTTTTTGCATATGTGTAGGCCTACTAGGTCTTAATTAGCCTATATAGGACCACTCTGAAAGGCACTGATACCCACCCTTGACAGTACACTCCCAAGAAGATACACATGGAAATTACTGTAATCTGGCCCTATAACTACAGATATAAGGTCATAGCTGTCTCTTTCTCTCTGTAGGCATCACCTCTCGGGAGGAGTCTGAGTCTGCTGATGAATGCTTCTGAGAGATGCTTCCTGGTTTGAACCAGGGAGCGGATCTGGGGTTACACCATAGAGATAGATAGAAACCTCATCTTTCCATACCTGCTATTTTAGCGTATGCAACAGCATGCATGGGCAGCGCCATTGACACTATCTCAATTTTAAAGTAATCCATTTTCTTCTTATTTTGTGTTTAAATAAAGTGTAAAGCTAATATTGCTGATTTAGTTCTGAAACCAAATCTTGTGTGCCATTCATTTATTGTGGCCACTAGATGGTGGTTATATAGTTTAAAGCCATTTACAAACCATAGCACCCAATTTAAATTGGAAGTCATTGGCTGATTACTCCCAACCAAAAGGAACCCACAGCCAGTTGACTACTTTAAAATGGTGGACGCCCTCAAAGGCAATGTCCATGCTAAAACGAGTTATAAATGAGGGCTCCTGAGTGGCGCAGCAGTCTAAGGCACTCCATCTCAGTGCAAGAGGTGTCCCTGGTTCAAATCCAGGGTGTCTCACATCCGGCTGTGATTTGAAGTTCCATAGAGCAGCACATAATTGGCCCACCAATTTGTTCTTACTCGACTTGCCTGGTTAAATAAAAAAATATCCATGTTGAGTACTCTATGTCTATGGGTTACACCCTGAGCTACCGCTTCACCTGTGGCTTCAAACACTTCATGGTGGACGTCTCTGGAGAAAGCTTCCTGGGCATTGACCAGAACAGGCTTGTCACTCTGGCCAACCTCATTGAATTCCATAAGGTCTTTATTTTTAGTCTGCCTTTCTTTTCTTGTCTGTCTGTCTGAGCTTGATTTAGCTCTCACTTGTCTATGCGAATTTGCTGTGTCTGCACTAAATGAATCTGTGTGAATTGGATTTCTGTCTCAACATCCAATATCTATTCTTCACTACTGTGTTATTTTCCCTAGGGCGATGTCATCACTACATCGGGAGTAGAGCTCCTGCAGGAGTCACGTTGACCAACAAACCTTTCCACTAACTACAGGGGTCTATTTCAGTAATACCCCCTCCACCCCTCCTGACAAACATACCTGTCCTCCATGACACCCGGTGAAAGAAAATTGAAATTCTAGTTCCAAAATGGAAAACTTTCTCATTGAAAAGGAATGACACTATTCATTCTTACATTTCAATTTATCTCCTGATTTGATGGAATTTAAATTTAATTCCAGCCCCTGGAAAGAGAGCACTGTCACACAAAAACAATGGAGTGAACTTACGGTCCTATTCAGTTATTCAGTCAAAACAGTGACAGGGTAAAAAAATTCTGTAAATCACTAACAACATTCCTGTGTGGCCAGACTGTAGAATTCTATAAGATATTCCATTTATAATGAGGATAACAGATTAACAGATAAGTGTAACAACAAAATATAACCAATGTTTATTCTGACTCCATATTATGTTATCAAATGCAAGACTCAGTCAAGCTACTAGGCAGCCATCATACAATTAGATCTCCCCAAATGTAACTTATATTCAGTGCCTTCGGAATGTATTCAGACCCCTTGATTTCTTCCACATTTTGTTATGTTACAGTCTTATTGATTGATTAATTGATTAAATAAAAAAAAATACTCAGCAATCTACACACAATAACCCCTGATGACAAAGCGAAAACAGGTTTTTAGACATTTTTACACATTTATGAAAAATAAAACCAGAAATAGCTTATTTACATAAGTATTCAGACCCTTTGCTATGAGACATTAAATTGAGGTCAGGTGCATCCTGTTTCCAATGATCATCCTTGAGATGTTTCTACAACTTGATTGGAGTCCACCTGTGGTAAATTCAATTGAATGGACATGATTTGGAAAGACACACACCGTCTATAAAAGGTACCACAGTTGACAGTGCATCTCAGAGCAAAAACCAAGCCATGAGGTTGAAGGAATTGTCCGTAGAGCGCTGAGATAGGATTGTGTAGAGTCATAGATCTGGGGAAGGCTACCAAAAAATTTCAGCATCATGCTGTGGGAATGTTTTTCAGTGGCAGGGACTGAGAGACTAGTCAGGATCGAGGCAAAGATGAACAGAGCAAAGTCCCAGACCTGCTGTTTTCAAGTCTCTAGAGACAGCAGGAGCGGTAGAGATACTCTTAATGATCGGCTATGAAAAGCCAACTGACATTTACTCCTGAGGTGCTGACTTGCTGCACCCTCGACAACTACTGTGATTATTATTATTTGACCATGCTGGTCATTTATGAACATTTGAACATCTTGGCCATGTTCTGTTATAGTCTCCACCCGGCACAGCCAGAGGAGGACTGGCCACCCCTCATAGCCTGGTTCCTCTCTAGGTTTCTTCCTGGGTTTTGGCCTTTCTAGGGAGTTTTTCCTAGCCACCGTGCTTCTACACCTGCATTGCTTGCTGTTTGGGGTTTTAGGCTGGGTTTCTGTACAGCACTTTGAGATATCAGCTGATGTAAGAAGGGTTATATAAATACATTTGATTTGATACAGAGGCCTCCTTGATGAAAACCTGCTCCAGAGCGCTCAGGACCTCAGACTGGGGCAAAGGTTTACATTCCAACAGGACAACTACCCTAAAGACAACGCGGGAGTGGCTTTGGGACAAGTCTCTGAATGTCCTTGAGAGTTTCGCAATGTTTGATTGAACTCAATCAAACATCTCTGGAGAGACCTGAAAATAGCTGTGCAGCAACACTCCCCCTCCAACCTGACAGAGCTTGAGAGGATCTGCAGGGAAGAATGTACTGGTGTGCCAAAATTGTAGCGCCATACCCAAGAAGAATCAAGGCTGTAATCACTGGCAAAGGTGCTTCAACAAAGTACCGAGTAAAGGTTCTGAATAATGTAAATGTGATATTTCATAGATTTTTTTGTATTTTTATACATTTGCAAAAATGTAAAAAAAAACGTTTCTGCTTTGCCATTATGGGGTATTGTGTGTAGATTGATGAGGTTGGGGGTGGCACGAGTTAATCAATTTGAGAAGAATTTGTAAGAATTATAATAAAATTCATCACATATTTTTCGTTAGTTGAGAATCTTGCACTATCAAAAAGAACAGCACAAACTTGCAGATAGTGTCCCCTACCAAATCAGAAGATCCACCCAGAACATGTCTCATACACACATTGGGGAAAAAATGCTCAAGTGATTATTTCCCAGACTGTTTCTCATTCTCAATTTCTCATCAACATTTCTAATATACTTACAAATACTTTCGTCGGACGACTAACACATATGAGATAATATAGTGCCCTCTATCTATTTCTATGACTTTCACCCAATAGCTGTCAGTGGATGATTATTACGTAGTTTCCGGTATTACGCCCCGATTCACAAAAAAAAAAAATGTCGAACTGGCAGGGAGCAGTCTAAAGGGGTCGAAAATACTCAAAGAATCTACAGTAAGTTAATGTTGTGTATGAATAAGCCTCCCGTCCCGATACTGTCACGTCGTTCGTATTATCAAGACAAGTAGCAAACAAACATTTCATGATATGCTAACGCAACGTTAGCTTGGCTAATAGGTAGCTAGCTAACGTTAGTTAGCAATACTAATCTCTAGAGCGTTGATAGCACAGCACTCGTGTAAAACGAATGTATATTTGTCAGATATGCTAAAATAGTTAACATCATACAATTACTTTCTACATAGACTAGTTTTGGTGGCTAGTGTAAACAATAAACAAGTAGCTCGCTAACTAGCCTCTGGCTGGATGGCTCGTTTTGACAGCTGTATGACGCAACACGACAGGTGTTCTGAAGACTCGAATGTCTCCCTGAATTGTTGCTAGCTAGGCCAAGGGTGTCAGAGGTCCAGTGTCTGTGTTTATGTTTATCCGTGACTTGTCTGTTGAATATAGTCATGCTGACTAAGCACTTGAGCAACAATATTTTCTTAAACTGGTCATACATAGGATTAAATAGTGATCATCAGGACTGGCTGTGTGTCTCACTCATTAATTACATTATAAAAGTATTAGCTAGCTAGTCAATATCCCTGTTTATTTTTTTAATTATAAATTAACATAAACAATTCCAGAGACTGTCAATCTGTGCATGTCAATACATTTGAGAAGCCTAGCTAGTACCACAAGTAAGGACATTCAAAATGTTCAGATGTTTGAATAGGAAGGTCTTAATCACTTTCTCTCTATTTGACAGAACCCCAAGAAACATAGCTGCTTCACTCTCCACCAGGATTACATCGTGATTGGACACATGACCGTCTCCCTGCCAATGACAGCTCTTTAGAGGGGAAATGTCCATGTCCACCATAGTCATTGGCTGAGCTGGACTTGAGATCACAATGATGAAGATGATCTGAGGGAATCTTCCTCCTCAGGTGTAGGAGGCGGGCCCTTTCCTATTCCCTTGACACACCCATTAATATGAACCATGGACCCAGGAGCAGTTGACAGTCCCGTCACCTTAGTCATCAAGGCCCCCAACCAGAAGTATGACGACCAGACAATAAACTGTTTTCTCAACTGGACGGTGGAGAAACTGAAGAGTCACATCTCGAATGTGTACCCAAGCAAGCCGGTGAGTGGGTACTGCCATTTTTTGGTTTCCTCATCCCCACCATTCCATTAACTAAGGGGAGTGGATAGGGCAAGGGGAACCGTTCGCCTGGAGAGCTGCTGGGTGTGCAGGCTTTTGCTCCAGCTCGGCTGTAGGTCTAAATCTCAAAGGAATAACCACAGTAAAAGTATCTGCAAAGTATACTGAACAAAACTATAAATGCGACATGCAGCAATTTCAACGATTTTACTGAGTTTACAGTTCATATAACCAGTCAATTGAAATGCATTCATTAGGCCCTAATCTATGGCTTTTACATGACTGGGAATACAGATATATTCTGTTTGTCACAGATACAGTTGAAGTCAGAAGTAGAGGTCGACTGATTAATCGGAATGGCCGATTAATTAGGGCCGATTTCAAGTTTTCATAACAATCGGAAATCGGTATTTTTGGACACCGATTTGGCCTATTTATTTATTCGATTTTTTACACCTTTATTTAATCTTTATTTAACTAGGCAAGTCAGTTAAGAAAACATTCTTATTTTCAATGACGGCCTAGGAACGGTGGGTTAACTGCCTCGTTCAGGGGCAGAACGACAGATTTTTACCTTGTCAGCTCGGGGGATTCAATCTTGCAACCTTACAGTTAACTAGTCCAACGCTCTAACCACCTGATTACATTGCACTCCACGAGGAGCCTGCCTGTTACGCGAATGCAGTAGAAGGTAAGTTGCTAGCTAGCATTAAACTTATCTTATAAAAAACAATCAATCAATCATAATCACTAGTTAACTACACATGGTTGATGATATTACTAGTTTATCTAGCGTGTCCTGCGTTGCATATAATCGATGCGGTGCGTATCGTTGCTCCAATGTGTACCTAACCATAAACATCAATGCCTTTCTTAAAATCAATACACAGAAGTATATATTTTTACACCTGCATATTTAGCTAAAAGAAATCCAGGTTAGCAGGCAATATTAACCTGGTGAAATTGTGTCACTTCTCTTGCGTTCATTGCACGCAGAGTCAGTGTATATGCAACAGTTTGGGCCGCCTAATTTGCCACAATTTCACGTAATTATGACATAACATTGAAGGTTGTGCAATGTAACAGGAATATTTAGACTTATGGATGCCACCCATTAGATAAAATACGGAACGGTTCTGTATTTCACTGAAAGAATAAATGTCTTGTTTTCGAGATTATAGGTTCCGGATTCAACCATATTAATGACCTACGGCTCGTATTTCTGTGTGTTATTATGTTATAACTAAGTCTATGATTTGATAGAGCAGTCTGACTGATCGGTGGTAGGCAGCAGCAGGCTCGTAAGCATTCATTCAAACAGCACTTTCCTGCGTTTTGACAGAAGCTCTTCGCTGTGCTTCAAGCCTATCAACTCCCGAGATTAGGCTGGTGTAACCAATGTGAAATGGCTAGCTAGTTAGCGGGGTGTGCGCTAATAGCGTTTCAAACGTCACTCGCTCTGAGACTTGGAGTAGTTATTCCCCTTGCTCTGCATGGGTAACGCTGCTTCGAGGGTGGCTGTTGTCGTTGTGTTCCTGGTTCGAGCCCAGGTAGGAGCGAGGAGAGGGATGGAAGCTATACTGTTACACTGGCAATACTAAAGTGCCTATAAGAACATCCAATAGTCAAAGGTTAATGAAATACAAATGGTATAGAGAGAAATAGTCCTATAATTCCTATAATAACTACAACCTAAAACTTCTTACCTGGGAATATTGAAGACTCATGTTAAAAGGAACCACCAGCTTTCATATGTTCTCATGTTCTGAGCAAGGAACTTAAACGTTAGCTTTCTTACATGGCACATATTGCACTTTTACTTTCTTCTCCAACACTTTGTTTTTGCATTATTTAAACCAAATTGAACATGTTTCATTATTTATTTGAGGCTAAATTGATTTTATTGATGTATTATATTAAGTTAAAGTGTTCATTCAGTATTGTTGTAATTGTCATTATTACAAATAAATTTAAAAAATCGTCCGATTAATCGGTATCGGCTTTTTTTGGTCCTCCAATAATCGGTATCGGCGTTGAAAAATCATAATCGGTCGATCTCTAGTCGGAAGTTTACATACACTTAGGTTGGCGTCATTAAAACTAGTTTTTCAACCACCCTACACATTTCTTGTTAACAAACTATAGATTTGGCAAGTTGGTTAGGGCATCTACTTTGTGCATGACACAAGTCATTTTTCCAACAATTGTTTACAGTCAGATTATTTCACTTATAATTCACTGTATCACAATTCCAGTGGGTCAGAGGGTTTACATACACTAAGTTGACTGTGCCTTTAAACAGCTTGGAGAATTCCAGAAAATTATGTCATGGCTTTAGAAGCTTCTGATAGGCTAATTGACCAAATCTGAGTCAATTGGAGGAGTACCTGTGGATGTATTTCAAGGCCTACCTTCAAACTCAGTACTTCTTTGCTTGACATCATGGGAAAATCAAAAGTAATCAGCCAAGACCTCAGAAAAAAAATTGTGGACCTCCACAAGTCTGGTTCATCCTTGGGATCAATTTCCAAACACCTGAAGGTACCACGTTCATCTGTACAAACAATAGTACGCAAGTATTAACACCATGGGACCACGCAGCCGTCATACCGCTCAGGAAGGAGACCCGTTCTGTCTCCTAGAGATGAGCGTACTTTGGTGCAAAAAGTGCAAATCAATCCCAGAACAACAGCAAAGAACCTTGTGAAGATGCTGGAGGAAACAGGTACAAAAGTATCTATATCCACAGTAAAACGAGTCCTATACCGACATAACCTGAAAGGCCACTCAGCAAGGAAGAGGCCACTGCTCCAAAGCCGCCATAAAAAACTGCACATGGGGACAAAGATCGTACTTTTTGGAGAAATGTCCTCTGGTTGGATGTTTGGCCATAATGACCATCATTATGTTTGGAGGATAAAGGGGGAGGCTTGCAAGCCAAAGAACACCATCCCAACCATGAAGCACGGGGGTGGCAGCATCATGTTTTGGGGGTGCTTTGCTGCAGGAGGGACTGGTGCACTTCACAAAATAGATGGCATCACGAGGAGAAAAATTATGTGGATATATTGAAGCAGCATCTCAAGACATCAGTCAGGAAGTTAAAGCTTGGTCGAAAATGGGTCTTCCAAATGACAATGACCCCAAGCATACTTCCAAAGTTGTGGCAAAATGGCTTAAGGACAACAAGGTCAAGGTATTGGAGTGGCCATCACAAAGCCCTGACCTCAATCTTATAGAAAGTTTGTGGGCAGAACTGAAAAAGCTTGTGCGAACAAGGATGCTTACAAACCTGACTCAGTTACACCAGCTCTGTCAGGAGGAATGGGACAAAATTCACCCAATTTATTGTGGGAAGCTTGTGGATGGTTTGACCCAAGTTAAAAAATTAAGGCAATGCTACCAAATACTAATTGGGTGTGTGTGTAAACTTCTGACCCACTGGGAATGTGATGAAAGAAATAAAAGCTGAAAGAAATCATTCTCTCTACTATTATTCTGACATTTCACATTCTTAAAATAAGGTGGTGATCCTAACTGACCTAAAACAGGGAATTTGTACTAGGATTAAATGTCAAGGAATTGCGAAACTGAGTTTAAATGTATTTGGCTAAGGTGTATGTAAACTTCCAACTTCAACTGTACCTTAAAAAAAAAAGTAGGGGCACGGATCAGAAAACCAGTCCGTATCTGGTGTTACCACCATTTTCCTCATGCAGGGCGATCTCCTTTGCATAGAGTTGATCAGGATATTGATTATGGCCTGTGGAATGTTGTCCAACTTCTCTTCAATGGCTGTGTGAAGTTCCTGGATATTGGTGGGAACTGGAACATGCAATAATACATGTCGATCCAGAGCATCTCAAACATGCTCAATGGGTGACATGTCTGGTGACAATGCAGGCCACGGAAGAACTGGGACATTTCCAGGAATTGTGTACAGATCCTTGCGACATGGGGCTGTGCATTTTGCTGAAACATGAAGTGATGGCGGTGGATGAATGGCACGACAATGGGCCTTAGGATCTTGACACGGTATCTCTGTGCATTCAAATTGCCGTTGATAAAATGCAATTGTGTTCATTGTCCGTAGCTTATGGCTGCCCATACCATAACCCCACCGCCACCATGGGGCACTCTGTTCACAACGTTGACTTCAGCATACCGCTCACCCACATAATGCCATACATGTGGTCTGCGGTTGTGAGGCCGGTTGGACGTACTGACAAATTCTCTGAAACGACGTTGGAGGCAGCTTATGGTAGAGAAGTTCTCTGGCAACAGCTCTGGTGGACATTCCTGCAGTCAGCACGGCATTGTGTTCTGACAAAACTGCACATTTTAGAGTGGCCTTATGAAACATTTCTGCAATCTTTTATTTCAGCTCATGAAACATTGGACCAACACTTTACATGTTGCGTTTTTGTTCAGTATAACATTGAAGTAGACTTACTTCTCCAGAATCTGAGGAAGAAATAAGCCCAGATTTTTCATGTTATACACTTGTGAGTTAATTGCGTTTGGGCTATTCATCTTAGCATTTTCTATAACCAAAGGAGGCTGTAGACAGTGTCATTGTTTCCTAGCTGAGCTCCATAAACTGAAAGTAAATCTCAAAAGGGGACATCCACCTGGGAAAGCACAACAAAATTGTATTTTTATTTTATTTTTTATTTCACCTTTATTTAACCAGGTAGGCTAGTTGAGAACAAGTTCTCATTTGCAACTGCGACCTGGCCAAGATAAAGCATAGCAGTGTGAACAGACAACACAGAGTTACACATGGAGTAAACAATAAACAAGTCAATAACATGGTAGAAAAAAAGAGAATCTATATACAATGTGTGCAAAAGGCATGAGGTAGGCAATAAATCGAATAATTACAATTTAGCAGATTAACACTGGAGTGATAAATCATCAGATGATCATGTGCAAGAAGAGATACTGGTGTGCAAAAGAGCAGAAAAGTAAATAAATAAAAGCAGTATGGGGGGTGAGGTAGGTAAATTGGGTGGGTAGTTTACAGATGGACTATGTACAGCTGCAGCGATCGGTTAGCTGCTCGGATAGCAGATTTTTAAAGTTGTTGAGGGAGATAAGTCTCCAACTTCAGAGATTTTTGCAATTCGTTCCAGTCACAGGCAGCAGAGAACTGGAAGGAAAGGCGTCCAAATGAGGTTTTGGCTTTAGGGATGATCAGTGAGATACACCTATTGGAGCGCGTGCTGCGGGTGGGTGTAGCCATCGTGACCAGTGAACTGAGATAAGGCGGCACTTTACCTAGCATAGCCTTGTAGATGACCTGGAGCCAGTGGGTCTGACGACGAACATGTAGCGAGGGCCAGCCGACTAGGGCATACAGGTCGCAGTGGTGGGTCGTATAAGGTGCTTTAGTAACAAAACGAATGGCACTGTGATAAACTGCATCCAGTTTGCTGAGTAGAGTATTGGAAGCTATTTTGTAGATGACATCGCCGAAGTCGAGGATCGGTAGGATAGTCAGTTTTACTAGGGTAAGTTTGGCGGCGTGAGTGAAGGAGGCTTTGTTGCGGAATAGAAAGCCGATTCTTGATTTGATTTTGGATTGGAGATGTTTGATATGAGTCTGGAAGGAGAGTTTGCAGTCTAGCCAGACACCTAGGTACTTATAGATGTCCACATATTCTAGGTCGGAACCGTCCAGGGTGGTGATGCTAGTCGGGCGTGCGGGTGCAGGCAGCGAACGGTTGAAAAGCATGCATTTGGTTTTACTAGCGTTTAAGAGCAGTTGGAGGCCACGGAAGGAGTGTTGTATGGCATTGAAGCTCGTTTGGAGGTTAGATAGCACAGTGTCCAAGGAAGGGCCGGAAGTATATATAATGGTGTCGTCTGCGTAGAGGTGGATCAGGGAATCGCCCGCAGCAAGAGCAACATCATTGATGTATACAGAGAAAAGAGTCGGCCCGAGAATTGAACCCTGTGGTACCCCCATAGAGACTGCCAGAGGACCGGACAACATGCCCTCCGATTTGACACACTGAACTCTGTCTGCAAAGTAGTTGGTGAACCAGGCAAGGCAGTCATTAGAAAAACCGAGGCTACTGAGTCTGCCGATAAGAATATGGTGATTGACAGAGTCGAAAGCCTTGGCCAGGTCGATGAAGACGGCTGCACAGTAATGTCTTTTATCGATGGCGGTTATGATATCGTTTAGTACCTTGAGCGTGGCTGAGGTGCACCCGTGACCGGCTCGGAAACCGGATTGCACAGCGGAGAAGGTACGGTGGGATTCGAGATGGTCAGTGATCTGTTTGTTGACTTGGCTTTCGAAGACCTTAGATAGGCAGGGCAGGATGGATATAGGTCTGTAACAGTTTGGGTCCAGGGTGTCTCCCCCTTTGAAGAGGGGGATGACCGCGGCAGCTTTCCAATCCTTGGGGATCTCAGATGATACGAAGGAGAGGTTGAACAGGCTGGTAATAGGGGGTGCGACAATGGCGGCGGACAGTTTCAGACAGTTTCAGTTTCAGTATAACTACAGCAACCAACCAAGCATCCTAAATGAAGGGATTAGTCAAGGGAAATTATCTTAATAGTTCATTTGCAAGGGTAAGGTTTTCCAAAATGAATGACACATTGGGTTCTCTGCCACATTGTTTATTTGTGAGCACTATCTTGATGCACCTTGACCACAAAACCGAAACCCAACTATCACTTCTGAGCATAGACTACATTTTTGGGATTTGAAATGCTTGATTTTACCTATGTACATAGGTACATAGGTCCACATTTACGTATAGTACAAGTCAAAAGTTTGGACACCTACTCATTCAAGGGTTTTTCTTTATTTTTACTATTTTCTACATTGTGGAATAATAGTGAAGACATCAAAACTATGCAAAAACACATATGGAATCATGTAGTAACCAAAAAAGTGTTAAACAAATCAAAATATATTTGAGAATCTTCAAATAGCCACCCTTTGCCTTGATGACAGTTTGTACACTCTTTGCATTCTCTCAATCAGCTTCATGAGGTAGTCACCTGGAATATATTTCAATTAACAGAGGTGCCTTGTTAAAAGTGAATTTGTGGAATTTCTTTCCTTAATGCATTTGAGCCAATCAGTTGTGACAAGGTAGGGGTGGTATACCAATGATAGCCCTATTTGGTAATGTATTATGGCAATAACAGCTCAAATAAGCAAAGAGAAATGACATTCCATCATTACTTTAAGACATGAAGGTCAGTCAATACGGGAAATTTAAAGAACTGGAAGTTTCTTCAAGTGCAGTCGCATCATAGCGCTTGACGGTTTCTGAAACTGGCTCTCATGAGGACCGCCACAGGAAAGGGAGACCCAGTTCCCTCTGCTGCAGAGGATACGTTCATTTGAATTAACTGCACCTCAGATTGCAGCCCAATTAAATGCTTCAGAGTTCACGTAACATACACATCTCAACATCAACTCTTCAGCGGAGATTGTGTGAATCAGGCCTTCATGGACGAATTGTTGCGAAGAAAGGACACCAATAAGAAGAGACTTGCTTGGGCCAAGAAACACGAGCAATGGACATTAGACCGGTGGACATCTGTTCTTTGGTCCAAATTTGAGATTTTTGCTTCCAACCACTGTGTCTTTGTGAGACGCAGAGTAGGTGAACGGATGATCTCCGCATGTGTGGTTCCCACCGTGAAGCATGGAGGAGGAGGTGTGTGTGTGCTTTGCTGGTAACACGGTCAGTGATGTATTTAGAATTCAAGGCACACTTAACCATCATGGCTACCACAGCATTCTGCAGCGATACGCCATCCACTCTGGTTTGCGCTTAGTCCCACTATTATTTGTTTTTCAACAGGACAATGACCCAAAACACACCTCCAGGCTGTATAAGGGCTATTTGACCAAGAAGGAGAGTGATGGTGCTGCATCAGATGACCTGGCCTCCACAATCACCCGACCTCAACCCAATTGTGATGGTTTGGGATGAGTTGAACCGCAGAGTGAATGAAAGCAGCCAACAAGTGCTCAGCATATATGGGAAATCCTTCAAGACTGTTTGAAAAGCATTCCTCATTAAGCTGGTTGAGAGAATGCAAAGAGTATGCAAAGCTGTCATCATAGCAAAGGTTGTCTACTTTGAAGAATCTCAAATATAAAATATATTTAGATTTGTTTAACACTTTTTTGGTTACTGCATGATTCCATATGGGTTATTTCATAGTTTTGATGTCTTCACTATTATTCTACAATGTAGAAAATTTTGAAAATATAGAAAAACCCTTGAATGAGTAGGTGTTCTGTACATAATGCAAAAATTCTGTAAAGCACTGTCTTGTGACGCTGCAGGCATGCGTTCAGGTGTGCAATCTACCCCAAACTAATGTAATCTAATCTGAAGATGTTTAGTCTTTTCTGGAACACAAACTGGGTTTCTATCCAAATGCTGCCAGATTTTCATGCAAATATTCTCAAATCTACATAAAAACAATGTGCACATTTTCCAACCAGAGATGTTACGAATGTCATGTACAGTCATTGTATCAGATCAGTGAAACATTTAGGTCAATGGTTGCAATAGTACTTCTGTATTAATAAACATACATGTGTATGTGCAAGAAATATTGCCCTACCAGCTTGTTGATATACTTTCAGCACCATTGTTCTTGCATAATTAAGAGCTAGAGGCACGTGTTACATTTCCAAAATTTTTGCATTTAGGGCTTATCAACCCAAACTATGTGATTTTAAATGCTCTAGTTGTGTATTCTGCAACAGGCTTTCTCAGACTGACAGTTGTGTTGTCTTAGTCATCCAAGGATCAGCGGCTGGTATACTCAGGCCATCTCCTCCAGGACCACCTGCAGCTGAGGGATGTCCTCAGGAAGGTAAAGACCACCCTCGACCTTGTCTCTGTTTTTCTGCTGTGGCATATGGTCGAAGTTTGGAGTATGGTGGACTAACACTGTATCTGAAATGTTAGAATTGGTATGCAATGTCACAGAAACCTCACTCAACATAACAGACAACCGACTGCTGAGCCTTTATTACATAGGGCCCACCCCCTTGTGTTTGTGAGAGAGGGTGAGCGTGAGGCAGAAGAGACTGTGACGGTATAACAATAGCTGATCTAATGTAGTAAGCAACATTGAGGTTGGCTTTGTCCCTGAATTCTAGCCTGTTCCCTGAAATTACCCCTCCTTGCGCTCGCTCGCTCTCTCACTCACACCAATCACCAAAACAGAATCAAATGATTAATTACGCCCCTCTCCTTTTCCCCCCACATCCAACCCTCTATTTCCACCTACAGCAAGAGGGTTATCACATGATGCACCTGGTGTGTGCCTCTCGTACCCCTCCAGCGTCGCCCACGCCTCACTGCTCCGCCCCCAGCTCTTTGATCTCTGAACCCGGCTCCAGCTCTGGGGTACGTCTAATGGTGTGGAGTCATTCTGTGGAGCTCAACAATTTAATCAGATAGAAATTAAATGCCAAGTTCTAAATATGCTTTATTATTAGTGCATGACCCTGGGGTGGAAACTAGAGGTCGACCGATTAATCGGAATGGCCGATTAATTAGGGCCGATTTCAAGTTTTCATAACAATCGGTAGTCGGCATTTTTGGACACCGATCATGGCCGATTACTTTGCACTCCACGAGGAGACTGCGTGGCAGGCTGACTACCTGTTATGCGAGTGCAGCAAGGAGCCACGGTAAGGTGCTAGCTAGCATTAAACTTATCTTATAAAAAACAATCAATCAATCAATCATAATCACTAGTTAACTACACATGGTTGATGATATTACTAGTTTATCTAGCGTGTCCTGCGTTGCATATAATCGATGCGGTGCGTATCGTTGCTCCAATGTGTACCTAACCATAAACATCAATGCCTTTCTTAAAATCAATACACAGAAGTATATATTTTTACACCTGCATATTTAGCTAAAAGAAATCCAGGTTAGCAGGCAATATTAACCTGGTGAAATTGTGTCACTAGTTCACTAGTTAACTACACACCAGTTAACTACACATGTTCACTAGTTAACTACACATGGTTGATGATATTACTAGTTTATCTAGCTTGTCCTGCGTTGCATATAATCGATGCGGTGCCTGTTAATTTATCATTGAATCACAGCCTACTTCGCCAAACGGATGATTTAACAGGTGCATTCGCGAAAAAAGCACCTTCTTTGCACCAATGTCTACCTAACCATAAACATCAACGCCTTTCTTAAAATCAATACACAAGTATATTTTTTTAAACCTGCATATTTAGTTAATATTGCCTGCTAACATGTATTTATTTTAACTAGGGAAATTGTGTCACTTCTCTTGCGTTCTGTGCAACAGAGTCAGGGTATATGCAGCAGTTTGGGCTGCCTGGCTCTTTGCGAACTGTGTGAAGACTATTTATTCCTAACAAAGACAGCCAACTTCGCCAAACTGGGGATGATTTAACAAAAGCGCATTTCCTAACCATAAACATCAATGCCTTTCTTAAAATCAATACACAGACGTATATTTTATTAAACCTGCATATTTAGTTAAAAGAAATCCAGGTTAGCAGGCAATATTAAACTAGGGAAATTGTGTCACTTCTCTTGCGTTCATTGCACGCAGAGTCAGGGTATATGCAACAGTTTGGGCCGCCTGGATTGTTGCGAACTAATTTGCCAGAATTTTATGTAATTATGACATAACATTTAAGGTTGTGCAATGTAACAGGAATATTTAGACTTATGGATGCCACCCGTTAAATAAAATACGGAACGGTTCCGTATTTCACTGAAAGAATAAACGTTTTGTTTTCGAAATGATAGTTTCCGGATTTGACCATAATAATGACCTACGGCTCGTATTTCTGTGTGTTAGTATGTTATAATTAAGTATATGATTTGATATTTGATAGAGCAGTCTGACTGAGCGATGGTAGGCAGCAGCAGGCTCGTAAGCATTCATTCAAACAGCACTTTCGTGTGTTTGCCAGCAGCTCTTCGCTGTTCTTCAAGCATTGAGCTGTTTATGACTTTAAGCCTATCAACTCCCGAGCTTATTAGCTGGGTGCGCGCTAATAGCGTTTCAATCAGTGACGTCACTCGCTCTGAGACCTTTGAAGTAGTTGTTCCACTTGCTCTGCAAGGGCCGCGGCTTTTGTGGAGCGATGGGTAACGATGCTTCGAGGGTAGCTGTTGTCGATGTGTTCCTGGTTCGAGCCCAGGTAGGAGCGAGGAGAGGGACGGAAGCTATACTGTTACACTGGCAATACTAAAGTGCCTATAAGAACATCCAATAGTCAAAGGTATATGAAATACAAATGGTATAGAGAGAAATAGTCCTATAAATTCCTATAATAACTACAACCTAAAACTTCTTACCTGGGAATATTGAAGACTCATGTTAAAAGGAACCACCAGCTTTTAATGTTCTCATGTTCTGAGCAAGGAACTTAAACGTTAGCTTTTTTACATGGCACTTATTGCATTTTTACTTTCTTCTCCAACACTTTGTTTTTGCATTATTTAAACCAAATTGAACATGTTTGATTATTTATTTGAGGCTAAATTGATTTTATTTATGTATTATATTAAGTTAAACTAAATGTGTTCATTCAGTATTGTTGTAATTGTCATTATTACAAATACATAAATACATGTAAAAAAAAATTGTCCGATTAATCGGTATCGGCTTTTTTTGGTCCTCCAATAATTGGTATCGGCGTTGAAAAATCATAATCGGTCGACCTCTAGTGGCAACACATACATTCTAAGTGTTTTTAATAGGGCTTTGGACAAATTTTGGACAAATAGGGCTTTGGACAAATTTCAACCAAAAGTTGGAGTATAGTGGGCACACACACACTGTCTGACACACTGAAAAAGTGAGGGAGAGGTTATTGTGACAGGGTAGGAACCAACTGCCATTACACACGGTGGAGTGGCATAACACATTTAACAAACCAAACATTGAAATACCGTTATACAAGGTAAAGTAAAAACCCAAACTTGTCTGTGCATCAATACCGGTATAGAGTAAAATACACTATACCGCCCAGCCCTACTTTGCAGCTGTCCTTATTCCCAAAGTGGCATTGTTTTTTACCAATATATTAACGCTTTTATTCCTCCTCTTTCCTCTGCTGGTTTATGATTGGTGTATGTCTTGTCACTCAGAGTTCAGACAGTGCTGGCTCCACCTCCCAAGCCACAGCACCAAATCAGGACAGTCAGTCCGCCGCATCCTCAGTAACAGGAAGTTATGATGGGCTAAGGCATCGTGGAGGCTTCCCCCAATTTAACCCTCAAAACCCTTCCTCTACTGGTATAATGCAATGGTAAGCACTGTTCTTGTGTATTGGGATCAATTTTCTAATTGGGATCAATTTTCTAATCTAATTTTCAGTTTCCACCTAGTCAGGAAATGAAGTAAAATTACATTTAAAACTTTCAAAAATGGTGGGGGAAATGCAGAAAATATTGTGTGCGCATAGTTTTTGAATGCACATGTGACTGTTTTTCCTCCACAGGCCAGATGGGACGCAGGTCCCGGTACAGGGGGGTATGGCTGCAGGTGTGCCCCCCCACCCCATGTACATGCCCATGCAGGTCCTCTGGTGGCAGCAGATGTATGCACGCCACTACTACATGCAATAGTAAGTCAGGGTCGTCTGCACTTAGGGCCCAATCTTAACAACCCATAAGGACCACAGACTTCTCTACGTTGGAATGAGTTAAATTCACTAGCTTCTATCCGCTAATACATATTTATGTCTTTCTTTCTCTTCCCCAATCTCTCCCTCTTCCAGTCAAGCAGCAGTTGCGGCCTCACAGCCCCCCTCCACCCCTCCCTACTCCCCCAGTCCCACCCACTCCCCCCAACCCGCACAGCCAAATGAAGCTCCGCCTCCCCTGGGGCCTAACCCCGCCCCTAACCCTATCCAAGAGGACAGGCCGGCCAATCCCAATATCCAGATGAATGCCCAGGGCGGGGCCGTGCTAAATGAGGACGAATTGAACCGTGATTGGCTGGACTGGATGTACACGGTCTCCCGCGCCGCCATCTTGCTCAGCATCGTGTATTTCTACTCCTCCTTTGGCCGCTTCGTCATGGTGATAGGTGCCATGCTGCTCGTCTTTTTGTGAGTTCTCATCTGTACACTATCCGTTTGACATTAGAATGGATACTTTTGAAGGACCCTGTTTACTTTGTATCTGTGTGTGAGATACTCATTTTGTGATTGTGTTTTAACTAGGCACAGGGCTGGTTGGTTTCCTTTTAGGCCAGAGCTGCAGAACCCCGGAGGAGGAGGAGCGGGATTGGCTCATCAGGACGAGGCAGAGAGACACCAGGACATCCAGGAGATGGTGGGTGCTCCTTGTCTAAGATGGATTCCATCTCTGTCTGTGTGGTTATGCTTTTCTGTCTGATCTGTCTCTGTGTCCAAGCTGCTCCTTTCTCTCTGCCACATTCTCTCTCTCCATCTCTGCTTTTCAAACCGATGGTCCTTCTCTTATTCTCTCTTTCTCTTGTTCTGTTTCTCTTCATCTCAGGAGCGGATGATGGATGAAGGGCTGGAGGATGAGGAGGGCGACAGTGGAGAGGAAGGCCCAGAGGACCCGGCAGCTCCCGCTGCTCCCCGCCACCACGGCTTCCTGGCCTCCACCTGGTCCTTCATCAGCACCTTCTTCACCTCCCTCATCCCAGAGGGACCCCCCCACCCTGCCAACTAAACCAGGGAGGGAGACCCTCCCTCCTCCCCAGCTACAACCTCCCATGCTGCCAACTACCAGACTGTAAATAGAGCTGCAGTGTGGGAGAAGTCTTGAATAAATCAATGAACATCGAACAAACTAACATGTTATGCCATGTTAAACAAGCTAACAATGCTTTATATTCCAGAGGTTTTTCTGATTTCATCATACAAATTGGTACACACACACTTTTTTTTCTTTGATCATGTCTGCTCATTCAGATTTTGGTGTCATTGAAAGGCCTCGAAGGGTCGTCCATTTTAAGCAGTGATACAGCCGTTGCATTTATTGTTTTGTTTTTTGAGAATAGATGAAAGGACATACACACCTAAATGTGTATGAATATTTCAATGACTCTAGCACATATGTTTCTCTCTATATATGAGAATTATCTATTTACATATGAGTATCTACATCTTAGTTCCTGACAAAATGCATTTTTGAATAAAAGCCTTGTGGTTTCATGTGTGTGAATTGTCTTCTATGATTGGTTCAATTTGAAGGACAAGTGAGATCTCTATTTGACCTACTGTATTTGGGAGTCACTAAGTGGAAGTTAGTGCTCTTTTTCATCTGGTGCAGTTGACATAGTGGAATTTAATCATCCAGTCAAAGCCCTGTAACCATAGATATCCTATAATGAGTATTCTCTGCGTGAAACAGCTTAGGTAACTCAGGAATTCTACTTCATTCTCCAAGATGGCTGCTTGATGACTTTACTGAAATCAAAATCAATCTAAGTGTATTGGTCGCGTACACAGAATTTCAGATGTTATCGCAGGTGCACAGAAATGCTTGTGTTTCTTGCTCCAACAGTGCAGTATTACCTAGAAGTAAACTTCATACCCAATGGGCACAAGGATGTTAAAGTAGAGGAGCAGCAGCAGGAGGAAAGTGAGAACCTATGGCATGATGGTGGTAACTTCAATCTAGAATCCCTAAACGATTGAGGCCTTTTTGAGACCACCGCCTGGGTCTCTGGAAACTAAAGAAACCTCTAGCCACCTTAACCTATGACACGGGTAGGCAACCATGTTCCTGGAATACTGCAGGATTTTGTTCCAACTAGGCACCACACCTGGCCAACTGAGCTAATTGATCAGTTCAGAGATAATGTGCTGGAATTTTTTTTTGCCCACACTACAGATGGCTATATCGATCTGCTAATACAGGACTAGTAAAGTCCCAGTGCACTACTTTTGTGAATAAAAGTAATTATTATTCAATTCTGCTTTTTCAGGGGTTGCAGCAGCACCCCTACTTCCCGTGGCTTTGCTTGTAACATGTATTCTAAATTCTGAGGGTGATAGTTGATTTTGAGAAATAAATATTCTCATTAAGATGACAAATTATACTGTTTTGGAGTTATTACATTTTGTGACAGGTAGGCTATTTTAAGTTTTGATTGTGTTAAAGCATTTTGCAAGAGAAATTTGTTTCTCAACTCATTTGTGACTGCTACATTTCTATAGGCAATGTTGGTAATCTCTAAATAAAATAATTTATAGGATTGGTTCAAATGAACGACACTTGAGAGAGGTTCTCTAATTGTCCTGCAGGTGGTGCCATTGTAAACAAAATAAAAAATACGCTTGTGATTTTAGAACGGTACTGTTTAGCGGTCTATGGGTGATCAGTGAGCGCTAGGGCTTTGTCGGTGTCCACTGAGCCTGAGTGGTTCTCAGTAGACCTACAGGCTGGATCGGTGATTTTTTTAAAGTTAAACAAGGCACGCATGGCCTGGCAGAATCTTCCTATTTTTCATGCGGTCAATGTCAGGTGCAGGAGAAACGTGACTCGTGGCACACTTCAGTGCTCTTTTTCATCTGGTGCTGGTACAGATGGAGGGGAAAAAATACTTATTGAGACAAACAACGCTATGCATTTTTAGACTACAGTATGCTGTTTTGACTGTGTTGAGACTAGCAGATAGCTCAATATGTGAAGCTAAAAGTCTTATTACTTGGCCTGCAACAGCAGCAAAATATCCATAGAGAGGGTCTTGCTGCTGACCAGGGTATCCTCCAAAGCCAGGGCCACCAGCAGGGGCACCTCCATGCTGCGAGACAGACAGACAATGAGACAGACAGAAAATGAGAGAGAGAGAGACAATGAGAGAGAGAACACCATAAAGAGTGTCAAACTGTACTTTGGCCAGCAACACCAGGACCGTGAGTCCCAGCTATTATGTGAACCTGACCACTCCCAGGGTTGGGTGAAATGAGTCAAAAACAGTACTTCTATCGACCTATATGCTACTGAACCTTTTTATACAAAGTGTTGGCCCTATACTCCATCATAGCATTTGCACTTCATGTAACCTTCTGATCAGCTCAGATTGTTACATTGTAAGAGTGTGTGCCTCTGTTGTATCGAACAAGTGAACAACACTTGTTCGATACAACAGAGGCACACACAGGTATCCCTGGAGCAATAACAGGGAATAACAGGTATCCCTGGAGCAAAGAGGCGCATCAAGCATAAAATATATGCTACGGCTTGCCAATGGTAGCGATTCATTGGCAGGCAGGCCTACAAATTGTATTAGATACAACAAATAGTATACTGTATACGCAAAACACTGTGCAATATACGCATGTTATATTATGCAGGACCGGTTTGCAGTTCTACTTCCGGACAACTAAATGGTCCTGCCCATTTACCTTCATATTTATATAGAAGAAACTTGTCTGTAAGATCTTACCCCTCCTGGGTATCCGCCTGCGGGAGCACCATATCCAGGATAACTAATTTCTATGAAAATAATAACATTGTGATACCAACTGGAAATAAAGTATCCCCTTCCCTGACTTGCCCTTCTTTACATACAAGGGGAGTGTCGGGTGTCTGGATTTACAATAAGCAATGGGAGGGATGAATTTGAGTTTTAGGCTGTTGTCTTTGGAAACCTTTATTTGGAGTAAAATAGTGGATGTAGTTGAACAGAAGTCAAAGTATAAACGTTTACCAGAGTATGTTTTGTTAACATGAAATGAACACTCGAGGAAGTAAATGGTATATTCCAGGCACATTCCAGTGTTTTAAGTTTCATTGAGGCTCATCACCTCAATGCACTATTTCCAGATTGGCCTTGCATTAACATGTGACCAGCTGCCTGCCAATCATGTGACAGTAATACTTGTCAACAAAGATAAATGCAGCGCTGACTGCATTTCTCTAAGTAATAAAGTAATACTATAGATAGTAGTAGTACTTATAGTAATAGATTTGCATATAGTGAATATGATGCCAAATTGTGAGTTGTCTCAATTGTTTCTGTGTCTTACTATTGTGATAAACAACATTATTTTCACCAGGCCAACCATTGCATTGTGTATTGTATTTTGTGTTTATTTTATGTGTGAGTGTGCATGTTCCTAATGCTACTGCACAGCATTAACTGTCCCACAGGCTAATAATGTTGTACTGTATTTGTGTTGTATTTTAATACAGTAAGACCACCAAGAGTCATCATTACATCATTACACAAGATCAGAAACACTCGTCTCAGAACCATTGGGGTGCACTTCCTTTCTGGACAGGAAATACTGAATCGTGCCTCCACTGAAAAGCTGTTCTGCGGCTGACAGGATCAGAGGGCACTGCTGCGGAGCCCATGCACAAATCTGGCTCATCTCTAGCCTATAGACCTGCTATTATCAACTAGGGAATCAAACACGCAAAGTTATTCTTCTTTGCCTTGGTATACAGTAGAAGCCCTGATTGAGATGTACGGACAGAACCCTAACTGGTTGTTGTCGAACGGGGAGCCTCTACGCCACCACAGGCACCTGGGCAGACTTGGCTCAGCAACCCTGAGGCAATGGGAGGATGAGGAAGAAGGAAAAGAGGAAGAACATGCAATTTGGACCAGGGAGCATCCAGCAATCTGTTGCTATGCTACAAGTAAGAGTGAGGTGTATGAGTTAACTGTGAGAGAATATTGCAGGCTCATTGCAAAATAGTTCAGGGGACTTTCATTGCTTGTCTGTTTCAACCATGATTTAGGTTTGTTTTTAAGTGGCATGCCTTGTTGTCTTGGGGTAAACAGGGTTTATGCTGGTTTGTATCAATTAACATGTTTTCCCAATTCTGCTATTCTGACTTTGCTTACCTACCACTGCCTCCGTGCTTGCCAGTGTGGGCAGATGACTTGTGACTAAGAGCCTTGCCCAAACTCGGCAGGCCCATTGGCAGGCCAAAGAGACAGCAGGACCAAACATGTGATACAACGACAGACTGCAACAGAACAGCACCCTACCTTATGTCGTCCCTTCTCACCACACCTTACTATTATCGCTCCTCCATCTCTTCCCTTCCCCTCTCCCAGCCTTCTATCTCCTCTCCTTGCATCTCGTTATCCACGTTTAGTTTTCATCTCCCCTATTCCCATTTCTTTGTATGCTCATTAATGTGCTATCCAACATACAGACATAATGACATTTGCTTGGTTTCTCCATTCACTTGAATACCTTTAGACATCATCAATGGTATGAACAGAAACTTTTTGTCAAATGTTCTTAGGTTCTCTCCTTTGTCCCGTGTCTTCAGATGGCCATGGCCTCACCCAAGAGTGTGTTCAGAACCACTGGGGCTGGGCTTGTACCGAGAGTCCCTTTGGCCCTGTCCACACAGAACTAGTTAGCATCCAAAGCCAGAGTGACACAGGGCTAGATGCCCCTGAAATGTGGATGGATGTCCCCCCACACCAGCCCTCCTTGGCTGGTGCTGATGGAGAAGAATCATCCCAGCATTGTTTAGGCAGTCAATGGAGGAGCCACAGGACAGAGGGCCATGGCTGTGTTTGTGTGCATGGACCAAGTGGACCAGGAAGATGTTGCCACAGTTGGGCTGGTTCCCCTCTCTTCAATTTTGGAAGTAAGTGTATATGTCTGTTTATGTGAAAGAGGGTCATTCTTCTCTATGGTGATCCAGCATGGCTGCTATGTAGTTTTTTTCTCTAATCAAATACTTCTGTTTCCCAGTGAGGAAGACAATAATGGTAGGAGTCGAGGTGGAAATAGTGGAGGAAGTAGCCTATGAGGACACAGAGACACTTGAAGTAATGTAAGTAGTTAAATGATTCAAGGTCATGGTTTATTTACACATTGCTGAAGCACATAAACATAAAGTAGGGCTATGCAGTAGCTAATGTTTGTATGTCTTTCTTTTTAGATCAGAAGGAGTCTATCCAAATTATTTGATGGAAACCATATTGCTGCACGATGACCAGCTTTTCCCCACCTAAACATGCATTCCTTCAAAAGTTGTTTGCAAGGGAACTTTCTGTGTTTTTAAATGTCAGCCTTGTCTTTTGAATGTATTTTACATTTATTTAAATGTAGTTTAAATATTTAAATGTATTTGAATTACCATTTAAAGGCCTTTTTTATGCCAGTGTTATGTGAGGTTCATTAATTATAATTTTTTTACCCAATAAAGTAAGAAAACCTTTGCTTGTTGTCTTGATTTGAACTTCTAATGAAGATATAGTAAATGTAACTTCCAAGACCTTCTGACAGTCTACACTTGCTTTGTCCGTCCAGTGCTCCAGTACTCTGCTCAAGTATGGCAAGTCTCACAGCCCACCAACACAACCAACTTGAGAAAATCCAACGACATGCTACCAAAATCATCATGGGCACAACCTACACCTCTGTATGCAATGACCTGGGCTTGCAGTCCGTGGAGTCCCGCCGCACCCACCAGCAGATCCTTTGTCCAGAAGCTTGCAAAACCCCAGCAACAAATAACGTTAGCTGCCTCAGACGATAGATAGGACACGTCAGTGTCAGATCTACCCATCGAATCCTTCCCCCTATTCGGACTGACACATACTACAACAGCACTATACCTTACTTTGTGAAGCTGCTTAAATGTAATATTTTATACTACATCTCATGTTTTATGTGATTTACTTACTTACGTAGGCCTATGTATGCTGCAATTAAAGTTTTTAATTGTACAAATGTGTACAATTAAAAACTAAACCTTAAATTCATTTTGATTCTTCAATTACCAGAATGCACCTCAGTCAGGCTTACGTCATCTACATGCGCCACACAGCTAACGCTATTAAATGCGGCAGTGGTGCTGAACAACGTTCGAAAATCTGCATACCCAATATAGGTTGGACATTAACTAGTAAAATGTAAGGAAAACCCTTTTAATGTAAACACAATTTAGATTTTACCTGACTACGACATGTGCGATTCACCAGAAAATCAAACGCTCCAGGCTCGTCTGCGAAGTTTGGAAGAGTTGACGGAGTTCACCGAGAACTGCCAGAGACAACTGAATGAGCTGTTCGAGACGCTGGGATGGAGACGGGACCTGGACAACGGCTCAGTTCAGGTAGGTCAGGAAGATAGTTAGCTATATTTATTCAACTGTCAGATACGATGGGTGGTTCTCCTAGCCCTGAAAGCGCGGCGTTCTTTATAGGACTAGTTCACCCCATAATCAATGTTTTCATAACGTTACCTGAGCTAATATCCGAAAATCCACATTTAAAATGTGCACCATCTGTTGTGAATGTGTTGCTAGCTAGATATGAGGCCTACAAATAAATGGGGAAAACCATCGATGATGGGAGATTCATTAAGTCTCTGTATACATGACATGCATGCTACAACAAGCAGAAATGAGATTATAACTTGTAAATGACCTTCCACAGGAGCCGATGGAGGTGTGCCCCTATGACCCGAACCACAGAGTGCCAAGCAGGAGCATGGAGAGACACAAAGCCACCTGCCAACTCAGCCAGATGGGATACTCCCATGAGGAACAGGTTAAAGAGCTATACTGTATCACATATGCACACACATACTCTAATGAAATATCAACTGAGCCATCAACACCTTTTGGTGTTGCTTGTCATTAGGGTAAGGATTTTTCCTGACCATAGGGCCAGACCTAGAAAAACTGGACCCTATAACTAGAGCGGACCAAAGTGGTGAGGTCAAATGATCAGGAAAAACTCTCCACCCTAATTATGCAACAACCTTATCTGTTACTATGTTCTTAAAAGCTTTTATAAAAAGTTAACTCCTTTCCTTTCCCAAGGCTGAGATGTATGACACCTCTCTGTGTTATGAGAATGCCAGCATTACCAGCTTCACAATGGGTGAGTGTCACACTATTCCACTGCAAAGTGAATCTCAACTTAATGTAATAGTCAAAATTCCTTGGACTGACCCTGGGTTGGGGAAGTCCAATGCTTGTCTCATATCTTTCTTTGTGTTCTGCCTCACCTGTAGACAAACACACCCAGCAACAAGTGATTCTACAAGCAAGAGCAAGTGCACCGTCAATTAGGACAGAGGGACTGTACAGCCAAAGTAAGGTCATTACACCCTTACATTAGTGTTAGGTCACTGATAAAAACCCTAGGCTTGTATTTATGGCCATCAGCATTAGTTCGACTCTGTGGTATACATGCCCCACAAAATATTTATGCTTTTATTATTTTATTCTTTAATGGTCATTTCACCAAAGAACAACCAATGTTTATATTATTTTTTTACCAAGCTCGTAGGTCTTCAGTGCCTTGCCCATGTCTAAAAAGGTCTCCATTAACATGCATTAATTCATTATTAACACGGCTGGTGGCTGTTGGTGGCTGTTGTTTTTTATTTTATGATATAGTTTCTTTGAGTTTGTCAACAGTACGTGTTCTGTGTTTTGTTTTCAGTGACAGGGGTGAGTAATTACAGGAGGTTCTTCCCTCGTTCAGGCTTACTGATTCCGTGCAGTATCCTTTAATGCCATATCCTTTCAAACATGCTGCCTCTGTTGGCGGCATTACACACGTACGAACGCACACATTTTCCCTGTACGTGTTGGGGAAAGGCCTTTACTCTTTTTTAACCCTTTAATACTGAAGGTGATCATCTTGATGAGTGATCATCTCAATGTGATTAATGTGTTCTTAAAAGATTTTGAATTAGTGACTTCTCATGACTCTATCTGTACTCTGTTGTAGCATGTGAGTGTATGTAAAGCCCTTTTCATTGTGCTGCAGGTGAATACTCCACAGATCCTTCAGAAGTTCCTCAGAACCACAAGCGAGCTATCTGTGACCTCACTGTGGCAGACCGACTGGCTCTTTTTGATCACGTGACAAGGGAGGCCAGCCAACAGAAGGATCAAGCTGTTGCAACCGACAACGAGGACCTCTATGTTGATTTGGTGGCCAAGCTCAAAAAGGGTAGGCCTATTAAACATTAACTATTGAGACCAGTAGTATGGTTTAAACCAATTTTCCTATGAATTGCTCCTCTAAATTAATTCCAGTGAGTCTGTTGTGTTTGTTTCTGTTCATCAGGTAACGATCAGAACGAGCACAAGTCTCACCTGGAGCTGATGGCTGAGATGAGGGACTACAAGAGACGGCGGCAGTCTTACAGAGCCAAGAACGTCCACAACACAAAGAAGTCCTACACTGAGGTGTGTGGGGGTGTGACTGTTTCAATAGAATGTTAATGGATGTACTTTACTTTGAGGTGTGTGTGTGTGTTATATCTGGCTATGTTTTTCATGAATCCTGCAGGTGATTCGGGAGGTAATTAATGTCCACTCTGTTGAACTGTCCAGTCAGTGGAAAGAGGAGGAGAGGAAGGAAGAGGTTAGAGAGTCCAAACATGCCCCTCATAGGTAATCCAACAATTGTTTTCTTACCTACATGACGGCTCATACAAAATCCAATTAGTACTGTAATACTTATCTGAGGAGCATGTAAAAAATAAAATAAAAACTGACTCCACTGAACCGTTTGTCTCAGGAGAAGGTCTGAGGACAGGCGGTCTGCCTCCACAGAGTCCCGGCAATCTCATGTCAGCTCCAGAGATGGACACGGCTCCCACCACAAATGCCACCGCAGCAAAGATCCCAGCCCAGAGCAGAGCCAGGAGCGCAGCCGAGAGAAGGAGAGCAAGAAGAAGAGAAAGAGGTGAGTCAGAGTAGTGGATTGACTGAATATCATTGTCTCATGCATTCAAATCTGACCGTGTTTAATTGTATGAAGTTACCATCAAGGCTGGTTGCAGGCATTTAGTGGTTGATGAATGCTTTGGCTGTATATATGTTTGGTGAATTGAATGTGTGGACATTCACAGGGATTCCTGTTCGCCGGATGAGAGACCTCATGAACGAAAGAAGAAAAAGAAGAAAAAGAAGAAAAAGGAAGAGAAGTGATTTTCAAGTTTAGTACTTTGGCTTGGAAAGCCAGAGATTAGGTCAAGGAGCCAACCAAAGCTACGTTCCAATGTTCATAATAGCGTACCACTTACCACGCCTTCATACTAAGTGCCCAATTCATGGCTTCATACTAAATGGTATGCATGTGTTGATATTTTAGTTTGACTCACAGACAAATCTTTCTTTGATGTAATCTAATGATGATATTTTAAAGCAACAGTGCAGCTCTAAACATTTGTCTTAAACTGAGAGGTTATTAAATGCCTGTTGTATTAGATTACAGAATGTAAATAAACTGTTAGAACACGATTCTCGGAATTCTGTTGTACATTTACAATTACCCCTGTGTTTGATTCACTTCCAAAAAAAGTTAAATGTTTAAAGTTAAAACTACATTATGTTTGAACTTTGAATAGAGACTAAAAACTTCATATGTGTACTTTAATGATCATGGTCATAATCTATGTGTAAAAGCTTTTGTGTGTATGATGGCCCTTATTTAGAAGTATTCAGAGAACTAGAAAAATGACTTCTGTAAAGTCACAATTACTTGAGAATTCATGGTTTACTTCCTTTTTTTAGCAAGAACTCTGCATAAACAATTGTCAATGTCTTTCCATATTGCGACTAGAAATAGTCAGAAACATCTACACATTTCCATTAGATAAATATATTCATGTACTGGTAGTAATTTAGGTGTAAATGGCCCTTCCCAGGCCAACCCTATTGGTTGAGGCCCCTCAGAGCAGTTTGTGCATTTCTCAGTGTGTACTGTATGGAATGTTGGACAGGAGTGTCATAGCTGGCACACTTTTACCAGCAGGTCAAAAGGACACAGAAGGTCAATCCTGGAGTCAATGTGCATCTGCAGTCTTTTAATGATGGGATAAAAATACTTTTCAATATCGGTCACAACACTATTCAATTGGTACTGAGTTTGATCACCTGTTAAACCGTTACTTTAAATTGGTATTCAATTCATTATCAGAATGTCAATTTATTTTTTTGACTGAATGACTAGAATTGACCTTAACCTTTACTGTACTACTTGAACATAGCTCCAAATGTCAACGTGTGAATGTTTTTAGTCATTGGGGTATTTGCGACCTGCAGAACTGTGTCAGTCTACTAAAATGCTCACAACAAAATGTACCCTGCACTAGTCTCCTCATCTCTATTTTAAACCCTCCCTCTCTCTGTATTTATTATATTCTCCTTACTCTCTCATCCCTCTCTTCTCTCTCTCCTGTCTTGGTCTCTGTCCCTGTGTGTATTTGGGGTTAGGGTTAGACTCAGGTATTTCTCACCCTGTCAAGGAGAAGAGGCTGCCTGAGAACCTTATGGAACCCTGAGAGAGGGAGAGCAAGGGAGAGAGCGAGAGGAAGGGGAACCAGTGCCGTGAGTGGGGAGTGAGAATGCTGTAAAGAGCACAGTTCAGGGAGGAAATAAACTGGGCTTTTCTGTCTTTATTTATTTTTTAACTGGACTATCCAATACGTTGAGTGAGGGTCTGGTCTCAGTGGATTATACAGAACCAAACAGACATAACCAGCACCATGGGAGCCCCCAGGGTGAAGGTAAGCAAGCAGAGCAGGCATCATGGTCTAAGAAGGTTTCTGAGATGTTGCTACGCCAGGTTCTGGATGTGAACGCTGTGTTTGGTCCAATTGTGTAGTGTGGTTCTTGGGCCTAGGTTCTCTGGTCCGCAGGTGGTGTACTTAGTGATGCTGGATTGAGGAACCTAATCTAACTATTGGTTGTGTAATGATACGGTAATGAGGGTTTATTTTTGGTACTGTGTGAGAGTGTATTTGACATGGACTGATTTAGCTGGTGTGTTGTGAGCATAGAGAAACCTAAATATACATAGGCATTTAAATTAAATACTATGTGACCTATTTTCAGGATGATTAGCCTAGTGGGTCACATGCAGCCCCTAACAGTGTTTGTGTTCCCTCTGAATTAAGGGTAGTTAGGAGGTAATTACTTTAGTTTGTACGTTTCTCAGAAATGTGCCGATTTGACTTTATTTACCCTACAGAGCACTCCACTGCACACAACAGCAAGTCAACCGACAAAGCTTAAAACTTTACAACTTTGAGAGGTGATTTTGTTGTTTGACAGTTTGGGTAAATGTATGTTTATTTGTTAACGGTAGATAAATATAAATTAACAATATCAAATTTGCATCATTCAAGAAGTTCAGGATCTCAGTTTACACTCTGGATACAGATGGAAGCAGTTGCTTTTCTTATTTTTTGCAGCAATTCTTTGTGGATAGTGTATTACTATTCAATGAATAGTGATTATATTGGAGAATTAGCCTAAGTAAGGAAGCTTTTTCATGACTACTAACTGTTCAAATGGAAGGATTAAGGTTAGTGGAAGTGAGCAGTCTGTATCCCACACTGCACCTCAGTGTCCCAGGGGACCTGGAGGTCGGTGGTGATCACCGATTTACACCACCAGGCAGACGTATGGCGTCAACTCTACATTGCAAAGCATTCTGGGTACTTGCCCAGGTAATGAATGGAATACTCCAAATCAATTGGTTTATTTCAACAGACTAAATTATCTGTGTTATCATTGAGTACCATTTGTCATGTATACACTGACATGTATTTATTGCTTAGGTGCTCTTATTCATTGTCTTTTAATAATTTATTTGAGTCCATTATAGACTACTGCACAAGTGTTTTATTGATGTCCTCTTTGGAGTTTTGAATAAAAAGATGGAAATGGCATGGATGGAAAGTGGTGGACTCATGGTGGACAGACAGCTGCTTGACATCACAGCAAACAGAGAAAATGCCTTTTACCATCTCAGATGAGTAGGATGAAGAGAGCCTTTAGAGTACAGAGAAAGTGCCCTGGAATGTGAGAAGGGCCTGAGAACTGCTGTGGCTCACCCTGTGGTTTTACCCTAACAAAGAGCTTTTTGAGCCTGTATTTCTCATCTCTATCTTGTTCAAGGCACAGATGAGCTCTTGCCTAAATCTACAGAGCATAATACAAACCTATCACCTGGATGGCTGATCCCTGCAGAATCTCCTCCCACATGTCTCATGTCATGTGACATCCAATAGGCTGCTGTTAATCCAAGGATGTGACTTCAGTTTATTGGCCCATTTTCTCTCTGGAAAATAAAAGAAGCTACTCTATTTTTGGACATGATTTAGCCATATGGCTCAATACCAGAAATGTAGGCTTCGTGACATGTTCCAGTGTGTCTTTTAACAAATATTTACCAAATATTCTGGCCAACTACTGTTGATAAAACGTTTACTGGAGACAGGAGATCAAGTTGAGACATAGGACGAGGTGGATATTTGTATAATAAGGCAGTTTATTCACAGGTAAAAATATCTTAGCAATCGTGCAGCACGGGCCCTTCTGTCTGACTCGTATGGAATCGTCGGAAAAGAGAGCTCTAAACAGTTTGTGCTGGTTATATATGCAACAAGTAAAGTAGGTTGATCTTGTAGTCTGGCCTTCCGATTGGTCGATCTGGGTCGTGGGTAGTCCTGTCCGGGCCTGATGTCGACGTTCCATTGGCTCTTAACACAGTTCTTTGTCTTAGAGCAGGGGTGTCAAACTCATTTCGCATCGTGGGCCACATACGGCCTAGGGAGATGTCAAGTGGGCCGGACCATTAAAATTATACCATACTCTGCTATAAATAACCAAAATATCATGTCTTTCCTTTGTTTTGGTGTAAAGAAGCACAAGAACATTAGGAAAATATTGAAATTTAATGAACTATCCTTTTACAAAACATTTCATGAAACACCTCATATTTCCTTAGACAAATGTGCAATTTACTTTTATCATTCACAAATATGCATTGCAACTGATCCCACTGATTGTACAAAGGCACAAAACTTTAATTGCAAGCCGTCATATTTTTCGCTGTGATGAGTCTCGTAGTGGCGTCGAATATTATATTCCTTCAATACCGAAACTTGTTGCAAACACACCAAGCACGAAGGTTTTCCGTGCATCTCTGTAAATAAATAGGACGTGGTCCATTTTTCTTTGAAAATTCTACACTCCTTATCTACTTTTCTCCGTTTGGATAACGACATTTTGGCTAATGAGGGTGTAGCGGAGAGGTAGAGACCAAGGTATTAACAACGTCGTAACAAGCAGCAGATGGCGCATTGATACCGTCTGCTGTTTTCAGTCTGTCTCAGTGATGCGGCTTGTCTTCTACTCTGATGGAAAGAGTGCGCCCCTTAGCGGATAATCCATGAATTGCAGCGAATTAAAAATATTAATTCCATGTCTTTTATGCATTTTTTCCACTTTCAAATTATCCTGCGGGCCTGATCGAACCTCCTTGGGGGCCGGTTCCGGCCCGCGGGCCGTATGTTTGACACCCCTGTCTTAGAGTCTCATCCTCGAGCAGAATGCATGTGCGTTTGTTTTAACAGGGGCCTATTCATGGGGGAGGGGAGTGTGTGTGGGTCTGTGGTTATTATAAGGGTACAAAGTGTGGGGGTATAGTGGGGGATGGGTGCATGTTGTGTCAAGTATAGCTAGTGTTGAGAAGTTGTTAAAACAAGTTACCAGTATCTAATACAATTTCTTACACTACCCAACCACAGACCATCTTTGGTCATCTCCCCTAATAACATATAGCCTTTTCTAGTGATGGTCTGATAGGCCACCTTGCAGCCCAATTTTTATTTCAACAACCCCACAAATTGTTGCTTTCTGTGAATTCATTTCGAAGTAGGATACACACACTTGCTGCTTGTCATACAGTATATACAGTTTTATGAAAATAAAGTTAGCATTTTTCTTATTTAGCAGATTCATCATAGGCCTAGTAGGTAGGCCTAAATGTAGACTTTTAGCCTACTCCAACTGTAGCCTAGGCTTACTGCAAGCCTATATGATATATGACTATAGACCTATGATCTTACAGATGTCATATTATGATTGATATGAAATCTGATGTTTTTTCAAGAAATTAGTCAAAACGATATATATGTTGAATATTATCCATACATGTTACATAGCCTACAAGTGGGCAATTAATACATGTCTCGAATGCCTAGACAAGAAAACAGGGTCTTTAGTTCAAGAAAACAGGGTCTTTAGTTGAAGGAGTTATGTGCGTAAACAACACCAGAGGAAGATATAGCTGGCATTTTAAAAGGGCTATGATAATTGGGTATAAAACGTTCTTAGTGATCCATTAGACCATTAGCTTAGACGTCTACAGTCACCTAATTTTTCGTCCTCAAAACATGTATTCATTTAAGGAGTTAAAAGTGTAACGAAATAAGAGCGCATGCAGGCTATTAATTTTTAGCTGAGAGGTCTTCCATCTTCCGACAAAGGTAGGTCTTCCAACCATTAGCTTTTGTTTATCTTTATAGCGGCGGCGAAATAGGCTACTGCCTACATGGTCGTTTTAACCTTGCTTTGTTTTTCCCGCCTTTTCTACAGGTGTCCGTTATCTCGCCGCTGCTCATGCTCCTATTGTGCATCCCCCCCTCCCACGCGCAGGACGAGTACTCTGGTTACCACTCAGGTGAGCTGCCTGACGTGCACTGTTAGCACCATTAGCCTTCGCGACAATAGCTACTGCAAATTATCCACATTTCTAGAGGTAAGCAAAAACAGTAGGTTATATCTTGATTTTATTTCAGTTGACCTAGATTGTGGTTAAAATGTATAGACTTATATTCTCATGTCACCACAATGAAACATTTTTGATAATTGTGTACAAACATTACATTGGTTTATCTATCTAATAACAGTCTAATTTGTTTTGTAAACAGACTATCATTTTACTGGGGAGGTTTCAGGCTTGTTCAATTATTGTTTCAGGCTTGTTCAATTATTGTTTTGTTTCATATTAGGTGATGAACACACCTATGAGGGCTCCTTGGTCGACAACTATGAGCATTCAGGATACCCACAACCAGGTAATAACTACAACATAGCAAAGTCCCTTCCCTTAGTCAAAAGCCAGAGTTTGGTCCAAGCCTTCAGAACCCCTTTATGCCTCCTCCAAATGGCTTATATGGATCAACAAACCAAATCATTTTTCATGAATAATGTGAATTGCTGGTGGGAACAAAGTCTGTCCCCACTGCAACACAAAAATACTTAAATACATGTAATTTTGCCCTTGAAACATTTAATTGAAATACTGTAGAATTCCATTAATTCCTATGGAGGACTGCTCCTACTGGGCAGTGCCAATATGGCTGACCTGTGGCTTCAAAGCCTCTCAATGGCCAATACATAGCATCAGCAATCCAGGGTTTGTATACATCATTGGATGGAAATCGACAGAGGTGTGGTCAGATTATAAAGTATTTTAATACCCACCTGGATCCAAAATATACACTGGGTGTACAAAACATTAGGAACACCTTCCTAATATTGAGTGCCCTCAGAACAGCCTCAATTCTTCAGGTCATCGACAAGTGGTCGAAAGCATTCCAGAGGGATGCTGGCCCATGTTGACTCTAATGCTTCCCACAGTTGTGTCAAGTTGGCTGGATGTCCTTTGGATGGTGGACCATTCTTAATACACACGGGAAACTGTGGAGCGTGAAAAACCCAGCAGCGTTGTAGTTCTTGGCACAAACCAGTGCGCCTGGCACCTACTACCATACCCCGTTCAAAGACACAAAAATATTTTGTCTTGCTCATTCACCCTCTGAATGGCACACATACACAATCCATGTCTGAATTGTCTCAAGGCTTAAAAATCCTTCTTTAACCTGTCTCCTCCCCTTTGTCCACACTGATTTAAGTGGATTTAACAAGTGACATCAATAAGGGATCATAGCTTTCACCTGGTCAGTCTGTCATGGAAAGAGCAGGTATTCTTAATGTTTTGTACACTCCGTGTAAGTACACTAGGTGTACAGTCAGACACTAACTACTACTACAGTACAAACTCTATGGTATGATGCTTCCTTTGACATGAACTAACCTGTAGAATGCAAACATTTCCCTCTCACTTGCCTCACTTAAACCCCTCCACCGCCCGACATTCCTCGCTGGCAGAGGAATACCCACCGGAGCACACTCACAGCTATGAGGAGCAGCAACCCTCATCTGGATATGACCCCTATGCACCAGCCCCCACCAGCGTGAGCATGATCACAGAGGACTCCTACCCCTACACCACCACCACACAGGTGAGGCGAAGTCAAGGGGGAAAGTATGTTATGTGTAATGTTTAGTAATGGCATGTCATGTAACATTGTGTTCTGTCATGTAAGTTGATATCATGTTATAACTGCAGGTGCCATACGAGCAGGAGCCCTACGAAGAGTCGCTCCAGGCCCCTGATGGTGGGGAGGCTTCTCTGGGGGAGGAGGGGCCAACAGACTGTAACTGTGAGCCAGGAGAACCAGGGTTCGCTGGGTTTGCAGGGCCCAAGGTAGGACGAAGGCTCTAACCTAACGCTCAACGCCATGCAAATGGAATTTAGAACCTTATAAACAGCAAACATGCATGTACTTTGCTGATTAATACTGATTAAATGGCATTTATATAGCATTCACTGGGTCCATAAGTGATTTGCATTGTGTGGGGGTAGCTCACCCCATCCACCACCATCCTGTGGTATCCTTCTGCTTTCTGGACTAAACAAAATATCAGTCTGTCTGTGTGTCTCTGTCTGTCTGTCTATCTGTCTGTCCAACTAGGGAGCCAGAGGACTGCAAGGTAAAGATGGCTTCCCTGGGGCTCAAGGACGGGAGGTGAGTGTTAATTGCTGTATAATCACTATATCAAATTCATAGTGCATGCCAAATTACACCCTCCATTGTGCTTAATCAATGAATCACTGGTCATATCCCTATTGGAGGAATGCTGTTGATATTGTTCCTGTGTGTTGTGTTCAGGGGTACAAAGGATTCAAAGGAGTTCTAGGAAGAGGAGGAGACACAGGGCCTGAGGTGAGGAAGTCAAAAAAGTGAAATAAAAGACCTCACACAAATACCCAAAGCAGCCTTAGACACTATCCATCTCCCTAAGCGAGGCTTGAACCCAGGTTTCCCAACCCCACGGCAAACACGCTTGCCACAACCTCAAAAGAGAAACAGTATCTCCCTGGGAGGAATGTTTGTAACTACAAAGTCTGGCATCAACATTACACTTGAACTTGACTCAACAGCTATATTGACTTTTGCCATCTCTACAGGGTGAATCCGGGCCTGATGGGGAGGACGGTGCCTCTGGTTTCTCTGGAGCCCAGGTAAGTAAGAGGCCTCTAGAGGATATCACAGATGTAATGTATCTCTCTTTCATTGTTTTGCTCTGATCTGTTTCTATGCTCTGGTCTAAATTCTGCAACATGGCACAAGCAATGTAACTTTTTCTATATTGATTATGGCCAGTAGATGGTGATCTCTTTATTATTCAGAACTGGAGAGTGGCACTGTTGTGTAGTTGAGGTGACTGGCTGAGCTTCAACAACTATGATCACCCTTTCTCATTCTCTCTCTTGGTCTATACTTTATTCCATTCTTTTGCACCTTGTCTCTCATTCTTTCTCTCTCCTACAGGGCTTGCCTGGTCTTCCTGGCGATCCAGGTGAGAATGGGGTGCTAGGACTGAAGGTAAAGACCCTTCCTCAAAACCAGACCGGCATCCTACAAAATATGTATCACATCAAACAAAATCACCCTCTACCTAAAAAGCCATTATAACCCCATATCAAAAACAATGTGGCCCTTCACAAAATCTTATTTGAATGTTCACTAATAACAGCCAAAGCCACCATAATGTTTGACTAAAGTTTAAACCTACAAGAAACAGCATGACATCACATAAAACCCCTGTTATACCCCCGAGAACCAATATGATATCACATGGAACCAGTATGACATCAAGGAATTCCAAAATGACATCACTGACTACCAGTGTGACATTACAGAGAACCAGTATTGCTGGTCAAGACAACTTGGAACTCAGAAACTCTTAAAAACTTGTTGTAGAAAGATGAGGTCTGAGTTTTCCACTTGGAAAATATCAGAATTGACCAACAGGAAGCGCTACGCAAAAAACATAGTTACATTTTAACTCAGAGTTTCTGAGATTCTGAGTTGTCTTGAAAGCATCATAAGACACCACAGATCGCTAGTATGACATAACAGAGAACCACTCTGACACCACACAATTCAGTTTGAATCCTCATAGATGCAGTATTGAGGTCAATCGAACCTGACCAAAACAATGGATTTGCCATGGAAACGAGTGGGAGAAAGGGCCGCGGGGGAAAGATCCTGAAACTTCTCATTGCCCGTAGCAAAAATATCCTACATTTAACCTATTGTTTATATGTGTATTTCACACTATGGTGAGGTAAAAATTGGCGTATAATGGTTTTATGGTTGTCAACCCCAACACATGTTTATGTCAATCAACTGTATTACAGTTAAAAACGACTTTGACTACCACCACCGATTTCAGTATGCTAGCTATGCTAGCCAGCTTATACGAACGGAAGTTAGCATTTAGCAGTCACTTCTAAACCTGAAAAAGGACAACGTGTAAATGTTATACAGAGAAAACAGACAAATATATCGAAATCGCATCTAAGTAACCACATTGACCCTGTTACGAATATCCACTTTGTTGGATCAGAGTTGATGAATGTGTGCCAATATGGTCATTTGGAATGGTTTGCATTTCATTGACTTCTTTACCACATCCATCAGGTAAAACCTGCAAAAAGGTATGACATTATAGACCACCACTGTACCACAGAGATATCACAGAGTACCAGCATGACATCATAGAATACCACTATTCCATCACAAATATCAGCTAATTACACCAAAATAAATCTTCAATGACAATTTGAAACTGTCTCTATGCCTGAGTGTGTTCCTTATCCTCAACAGGGTGACATCGGTATGGAGGGGCCACGCGGCGGAGTCGGGGTAACGGGTGAGACTGTGAGTATTGACACAATGCAGCTGTTATGTTTTGTAGGTACCATATTTGGTTTGATATCAGAGATTTTTTTCAATTCATCTCAAATAAACAAATAAACAATCCATAGGTTATTATTGTGTAATTACCATTGTACCATGGGTTTTCTAAGGAAATCCACTACCTGGTCATTTCTGTAGTGTAAAATAAAGTGCTTCCTCAAATGAGTGTAAGGAAATTTGGTACAAAATCCCCAGCATGTTTCTGTCTGGCCCTACTCATGTGTTTAGTTCTTTGTCTTTTTCTAGGGTCCAGTTGGTGAGGCAGGGCCTGGTGGGCCTGATGGAACTGGAGGTATCAAGGTAAACATGGTGGCCACCACAACTCAACACTATCCAATCACAATTGTTGCCACCACTCAGAGTTGCTACCACAACTCAGCACACACTGTCTTCTCAACATGCTCAAATCAATTCTGCATTCAGCTCCTTACACAGCTCTCATTAGAAGCAATACAAGACCGTATGATGTGAAAGCCTCAAACAGGCTATGTGATGTGATCATTTCCATTTAACATATAAACAACATACAAATTATTGTTATTTGTTCTGGCCATGTTGAGACATTTTTTCCCCCAACCTTTCTTCTCAGGGATCAACTGGAGCAGAAGGGAATCAGGGTCCTGAGGGAACAGAAGGGGAAAAGGTAGTGCCTTTCAACCTCACTTTGTGACCATGGTTAATTAAACCGTGGTTGAATAACAATTTTTTATTTTATTTTTATCTTATGACTTCAACTTCCATTTCCCCTGTCTAAAATGTCTTCCATCTCATCCTTTCTCTTCCACAGGGTCAGATTGGAGCACCTGGATTCTCAGGAGACCATGGGGAGATGGGCTATAATGTAAGATGGATGTCTGTCTATCCGTCACACCATTCATCTCTCTGGAATTGGGTGGCCAGTAATAAACTGGTGCTGAACATCTCTAAAACTAAGAGCATTGTATTTGATACAAATCATTCCTTAAGTGCTAGACCTTAGCTGAATCTGGTAATGAATGGTGTGGCTGTTGAACAAGTTGAGGAGACTAAATTACTTGTCGTTACCTTATATTGTAAACTGTCATGGTCAAAACATATAGATTCAATGGTTGCAAAGATGGGTAGAGGTCTAGCCGGAATAAAGAGATGCTCTGCTTTTTTGACACCACACTCCAGAAAGCAAGTTCTGCAGGCTCTAGTTTTGTCTAATCTTGATTATTGTCCAGTAGTGTAGTCCAGTGCTGCAAGGAAATACCTAGTTAAGCTGCAGCTGGCCCAGAACAGAGCGGCACGTCTTGCTCTTAATTGTAATCAGAGGGATGATATAAATACTATGCATGCCAGTCTCTCTTGGCTAAGAGTTGAGGAGAGACTGACTGCATCGCTTCTTCTTTTTATAAGAAACATTAATGTGTTGAAAATACCAAATTGTTTGCATAGTCAACTTACACACAGCTCTCACACACACACACACACTTATCCCACCAGACATGCCACCAGGTCTTTTCATAATCCCCAAATCCAGAACAAATTCAAGAAAACGTACAGTATTATATAGAGCCCTTATTGCATGGAACTTCCTTCCATCTCATATTGCTCTAATAAACAGCAAACCTGGTTTCAAAAAACAGATAAAGCAACACCTCGTGGCACAATGCCTCTCCACTATTTGACCTAGATAGTTTATGTGTATGCATTGATATGTAGGCTACGTGTGCCTTTTTAAAAATGTATGTAGTTCTGTCCTTGTCTAATGATGTTCTGTATTATGTCATTCTGTATTATGTTTCATGTTTCATGTGGACCCCAGGAAGAGTAGCTGCTGCTTTGCAACAGCTAATGTGGATCCTAATAAAAATACCAAATACAAAAAATACCATTTGGACCTCTTGTTTGTCCTTCTCTACGAAGACTATGCTATTCCCTACATGGAGGGAGACCAATAATTTTACTAACATGCTTTTTCTTTCTGTGTTTTATAGGGGTATCCTGGAGAGCCAGGAGGCAGAGGAGAGACCGGTCACAAGGTATGTTTAGGGGGAGAGGAGTAGTGTTGTTTTCACAGAAAGTACTGTGGTTGCTTTCAAAAGTAATTGGCCCTTACTCTTCACAGAAACTACTCTGGTTCCCCCAAAATGTCTGTGTGTTTATGGGTGTTTTCCCTAAACTGCATACTGTTATTTTCACTGAAGGTTTTGCTATTGTTGATTTCGTGAGTCATGTGGCTGTTAAACACTTTTGGCCATAACTATAGCACGTCCTCTGCGTGGGAGATTAGATTGATACTGTAGTAGCAATGTCTCCCTTGCTCTCTTCTCTTCCAATTTCTGTTTTCTTTATATCTCTTTCATTCCTCTCTCTCAGGGTGACCAAGGCCCAGGGGGCATGCCAGGCAGTGATGGGGAGCCTGGAGAGGATGTGAGTATCAGTATGATAACCACTAAATTAGTAATAAATAGATAAGGAATCTGTTGATGGGATTTCTCCTAACAAACTACATTTACTGTTTATTTTCCAGGGTCCTCTTGGAGTTCCTGGGGTGATCGGCTTTCCTGGAGAGTTTGGACAAAAGGTAAAGTGAAGGAGAATTGCATGCTGGGTATCAGGATGACATCATCACAATGGCTGAGATATATAATCCAAACATGTCTAGTTGACCTGTTCTGCTGTTATGACATGGATGTAATTTGTTATATTGTACAGTACATTTATTCAAATCAAATGTTATTTGGCACATGCGCCGAATACAACAGGTAGACCTTACCGTGAAATGCTTACTTACAAGCCCTTAACGAACAATGCAGTTTTAAGAAAATAAGAGTTAAGTAAATATTTACTAAATAAACTAAAAGTGGACATGTACTTTTAATACTTTTAATATGAATACTTTGTGAATAATGGCCGGTCTTCCCTCTTAGGGTGCGAGAGGGGATCGTGGTGTGAGGGGACCTCTTGGGAGAGTAGGAGCTGGGGTAAGACAGGCTTTATAAACTGGGTGGTTCGAGCTCTGAATGCTGATTGTTTGACAGCCGTGGTATATGAGACCGTATACCATGGGTATGACAAAACATTTATTTTTACTTCTCTAATTACGTTGGAAACAAGTTTATAATAGCAATAAGGCACCTCGGGGTTTGTGGTATATTGCCAATATATCACGGCTAAGGGCTGTGTCCAGGCACTCCGTGTTGCGTTGTGCTTATGAACAGTCCTTGGCGTGGTATATTGGCCATATACCACACCTCCTCGGGCCTTACTATTTAATTATAACCACTACATGAGGTGCTCTAATCTCAATCACATGTGCACAGTAGACTACAGATCACTTCCACATTCCTCAGTAAATTCCCCTCAGTGTTGTTGTTAATTAGATTTAAATTCCATGTTGCTTGAGGGTTTTGTGTGGGTGGACAAATAGCTATGTGATATTGTTGACAGTCAAAACAGGAAGGTAACAGATATGTTAGTAAAGTCCCTGAAAACAGGAGATCTGTTGGTAAAGTCCCTGAAAAGGTTTCAGTGTCAGGTAAAAACACAGATGGTCATTCTGTTTTTAGTTAAAAAACCCAGCTTAACTGTCAGAGATGTTATGACAATAGTACCGTGTATCTTGTTATAAGTTTAGACAATTAAGAATGATCTGTCATTGGAAATTCAACAAAATTCCTATTTTTGAACAAAGGTTCTCATTCTAAAGTGTGTGTGTACAGTATTTGCAGCAGTTTACCTATATATATTTCATATTATAGGGGCCTCAAGGAGAGAGAGGAGATGCAGGAGTTCCAGGGAAACCAGGACCTAAAGGCCTGCAGGCTCAGCCTGTGTGTATATGTCATTACTCAAACATTTTCATTACCACTACAATTATCATCACTTTGATGATTATGTATTTGTTGATTTCATGCTTTGTTTCTAGGGAGCCAAAGGGGAGACAGGTCCTGATGGTGAGAAGGTAACCTTTTATTTACGTTCCCCATCAGACTGCTAAATTACCAGTCTCTCACAGTTTCTCACAGTTAATCAAACACACACACACACACACACACACACACACACACACACACACACACACACACACACACACACACGCACACACACACACACACACCAGTAAGTGAAAGTGGATGTGTATTGGTCATCTACTGTTTATGTTTGGGTCTTTCCTTTGTGACTGATAAGCTGTAATAAGCAGTCCTATCATTGCCATGGCATCTTACTGACTCATCTCATGTGCTGATTGTTCCTTCCTCAGGGTGGGGTTGGAAGAACTGGAGTGAAGGGAGGGAAAGGAGACAAGGTAATCATGTGACAATGCCGAGGCGACGTCACTCATGTGTCTACTTCCTGTTTCCATTGATGTAGTGGGACTGATTTTGATCTTACTAAAAATGTTTCTGTTCCTCTTTCCAAACAGGGAAGTTTTGGAGCACATGGTGACAAAGGACAGGTTTGTATACTTCATTCTGTGAATGTATGAGTTTTTTTCACCCTAACTCATTCTATGTCACATAAAAACCACAATACTGACACAATAGGTTGTTCCTAGATGACAGCAGACACAACAGCACATACTGTACAGTGTTGAGTTCCTGTTACATTATAAAATCCTAGTATAACTGTTTTAATTAGGTAGAAGTATTGAGAAGTAAATTATTTGATTAGGTAGAAGTATTGAGAATTAATTGATTTGATTAGGTAGAAGTATTGAGAATTGAATGATTTAATTAGGTAGAGGTATTGAGAGTTAAATGATTTGATTCGGTAGAAGTATTGAGAATTAAATGATTTTATTAGGTAGAAGTATTGAGATAATTGAGTTTAAATCGTGGCTTTCTGCACTCAGTGACTGAACAGTGTCCCCCCTCTCTCTGTCTCCCTCCTTCCCCTCATCCCTGAATGGCAGCAAGGGGAGAGAGGTACCATCGGCCCTGATGGCATTGTTGGACGAAATGGACCCCCCGGCATCCCAGGCTCCAGAGGAGAGCCAGGTCCAGGCGGTGACCTGGGCGTCAAAGGTGGCTCTGGACCTAAAGGAGTGCCAGGTGCCCCTGTGCGTATCAGGAGCTAACTCCAGTCTGCCTGGAGGAAGGGTCTCCCCCTTATTTTACATTGACCCATATCTAGCAATAACTTTTACTGAATGATTGATTGATCGATTGTTTAGTTGCTTGGTTGATTGATTGCCTGCTTTTTGACCTCAGGGCCCTGGGCTGACAGATGAGCAGGTATTGCAGCTGTGTAAAGGAGTGGTGACAGCCCAGATCTCCCAGTATGCAGCTTCCATCCGGGCCAAGTGTTCCCAAGGCTGCCCCATCAACAACCGCACACTCATTGGGCCGCCCGGAACCAGGGGACCAACTGGAGACTCAGGCAAACCCGTGAGTCACACAGCCCCCAAACCAACCCCTATCTACTAAGGAAAGCCTTTATTCCAAATGATAATAAGTTCTGTTGACCTCTCTCTCTCTCAGGGTAAAGCGGGCAAAGCTGGAGTCAAAGGAGGCAGGGGCATCCAAGGGGACACAGGAGTGGATGGTCAGAAGGGGGCAGAGGGGGAAAGAGGTATGTACTCCAATTGTCTTAGTTCAACCAAACTTGATAACTGGTAAACAAAACTCCTGATCACAAAGGCTCATTTCAAGTGAAAATTAGTGGAGCACATTTGTAGTGTTAGCTTCAGAGTTCACTCACAGGCTCTCTGTTTTACTCCACAGGTACAAAAGGTCTGAAAGGAAAGGGGGGTGAGCCTGGTAAAGGTCTGCCAGGACACGATGGGCATCAAGGCCTCAGAGGTAGGACACTGTTTCCACTGGTGTGAAACTCTCAGGTCTACCTCAAAATTGCTTGTCTTAGAATTGTTGGAAAGTATCTGTAACTCACTTCCAGATTCACTTCAAAAGGGATTGTGTGGTTCTTATTCAACATTTATGTTAGCAGGAAGTCTTCTTTTTCAAGAGAACTGTTAAGACGCGACCTCCAATTGTTTTATTTTTTTCACAGGGCTGCCAGGTCACCCAGCCGAGCCAAAAACCGGTATGGCAGGTCCTAGAGGGCCCCGTGGTTTCACAGGCGCTTTAGGCCAGCCTGGCATGGCGGGAAACGCAGGAGTGCCCGGCTTCTGTGAGGCACGGGACTGCAGCATTCACGCGCCTGTGATGCGCAAGGAGCAGGGCCTAGTGAAGGGACCCCGCGATCTAAGCCCCAAGATCTAACCCCAACAAGGAGCTTCAGGAAGGGGTGAAGGAATGGTCCACGATGAGGGGTCATGTTGGACGGTCGCTCCATGGCAACGTTGGGGTTAATTCCATTCACATCTCAGCCATACCAGGAATTGAAGTTGACATTGAGTTTTGAACTGGGAAATGACCAATGTGTACAGCGTTGATCTTTTTGAATTTCATAGCTAATTCAATTCCTGTAATGACTGGTATTGAAATGGAATTCATCCGAGCATTTTTCAATGAGGCTCACCAGTGTTGAAAGGGTTTGGTGGGACACGCTGGACTCTGCACAGGGAGATGAAGGCTCCCAATGAACTCTAATGTTTAGGCATAATTGATCACTTTTTTTTCTAGGCCAAAACAATCCTTATGAATTTTTTATGCTAAAACTAAAAATTAAATTGTCTTCCTCCAAGCAAACCATAAGTAAAGGGGCTTGAGAAACTGGCTAAAAGAAATTGGCAGAAAATTAAACTTGCAGGTGTCTCTGGCTACCAGTCAGGTTTTGTTTTTGATATGATCAACAATGCTGCGCATACATTGAAAATAAAAAGTTATGTAAATAATTTTGTAAAGTATCGCAAGTACATGTACTGTGTGTTCTGAAATATCACTGTTTTAGATAAATTCTGTCTTACTTTTCTTAAGATGAGTCCTCACTTTTTTTGTCGCCACAGTTTGAGTGTCTTTCTGAGAATGTGGTCTCTTTCAGTCATCTCATGTTATTCGGGTTAATCGAAAGAACTCCGTTTCTTTTACCATTTACAGATGTTCACAGACAAGATAACATTGATCAATATAAAATAAAATAAAAACGTACTATTTGATATTATTTCATATTAAAAATAATACATTGACATTTGTTATACAGTATGTATTGTATCTGGAATTTATAGAGTTAGATAATCTGCCAATGATTTGTAGGACAGCACAAAATGTCTGTCGATTAAATGAATTGGCTATATTCATTGGATGGAGGTTTTGATTTATTAAATAGATTTATGTCATTATTTATTTTGCATGAATAATAACTTTCACATGAACAGGATGTTCAACTCCTATCACCTCTTAACTGATATTTTTGTCATTGTCAATCTTCATTGAGAATCATCCCAACACATTACAAGGCGGAAACATAGCCCTGTAAACTCAACTATATTACACGTGTTCTTAACATTTGTACTTTTGTGTACATATGTTGGAAATCAGAACGCTGATAGAAAAGCGTCACAATGTTTGTAAACATTTTTTTTTTTATGCATCACCACCACATCACAGGACAGATTAGAAAATGAGCAGAACATGAACATGGGTGATAGTCTCATCAAAAGCATGCAAAACATTATGGTGTACAACTATGCTACGAAAGTACACATACATGACATCAACGGACAAGAAAATAAACTATTGAGTCACTTGTTTAACGCTGCTCGTGTTCAAAAGGGCTCCTCTTAATGTGTGTAAAATGATGGTTGTCAGTTAATATAAAAGTAATTGGTTGTATGGACTGGGGGCAGGTAATAAGTATTATTAATACCAAGTGTTAAACACTATTTTACAGTACATCTCTCTGAAATATACCTGGTGAAATCTATCCATTTCATTGAGTCACTTGTCTCTAAGCTTATTGTCTGATCTAGGGGTCAGTAGGTGTAGCTATATTTGTACCAATACAAAATGGTCCAAGGCAAAGTGGATATTATTTTAAAAACGGACACTACTTAAAATATATATTCTTAAAATCTTGCAAAATAAATTCCTTAATTTGATGGGACATAAAAACACATACAATTTGACATTGGTCCCAAGGCATATTGAAGTACTGCCGTTTTGAGCATTTCACAGCTTGTTTTTCTAGCTAATTGTACATTCATACTTTGGTAATTTGTGCTTTTTAGAATTAATAGGTAATAAATAGCGTCATAAATATATGTAATAAATAACACTGTCTACATGGCACAACATGAGGCAGTGGTCAGCAGCAACACATTTCCTGTTTAATTTTGTGTTCAGTCAAAAAACACTGGCTTTCTTTCTTCCTCTCTTAGGTGAAACTACATGATGTTGACTTCACCCATCCTACATGTAAACTTAGTTAGCAGAGTATTGAAACAAAAGGTAAAAAAGTGCATAGAAGACAGCAATGAGACTAAAACATGCAATTAGAGTCTGGAGATTGGTGGCGGAAGCCATATTCTTCCTTCAAAAAGCAATAAAGGTCCTGAGTAGATAGATGTCTATAATATTATTGGCTCAACTTTGATGTTAGTTTGTGTAGTGTGTCCCAAACACTACAAATGCACAACTGTTCTTCATTGGCAGGATAAAGGATGTAATCTGGGTTCTTTGGGGACCAACAATCTAGGACCAACAATGGGAGAAGCCCCTCAGACCACATCTACAGTACAAATTGTATGATCATAGAGACCGAAAGAATCAGGAATGCCCCAAGTACTAAAATATAAACAGAAGAAGACAGTTGTTAAATAATAAGTTATTTTGTGTATTTCAAAATCAAAACTTATTTTGATACGAATAGAGCTCTGATAATATGCAGTTATCTATACTGTAATACGCTACGGATTCTAAACTGCAGGAGGGTCTCCTCCTACAATTGTGTGCCAATTTTCTTCATTTTAAGCTCAAAAGATGTGCGTTGTTGTCCCACATGATATTGTCCACTTTATATTCTGCTGTGTTTTGTATTTTTGTTTATAATCCCGTTTTTTGTGTTTGGAACTACTTGAGTCTGGTCTCGAGGCCAGTTTGCTTCAGCAGTAAAATAATCCTGCAGCAACAGGAAATGTGAATTATTATGTGGATTATAATTAATGTATATTTTTGTAAGGGATGATAAATTCTTCGTTAGGGCAAATCAAGTCTGGAAATTACAACATTTAGAAAACTTTTAAAACCTTGAATACACAAGTTTTCATTTCCTGCTGTGCAGGTGAATTCTCAGCAACAAATGAGTGATCAAATTAAGATCCTACATCTGTATTGAGTGTCTCGGTCTTGACTCGGTGTTAGATACATTTTTCATTGGTCTTGATTCTGTCTACGGACAGTGAGGACTAATCATTTCTTGAATTGCACCAGCGGAGTGAAAAACGTATAATTATCAGCTCCGTTTCGCCAGGCCAAATATCCACACTCATTTCATGACACATTAATATCTTATTGCCTATTGAAACCAGGGCTTCCTACTTTACTCATAACATTACTGTCCTTTACTTTCTCAGAAAATTATCCTCAAATATTTTCGCGCTCGTCAGAATTGATTCGCTGGTGGGGAAGAGTACTATTACTATTACTATTATTAGTAAGGGGAAACTGGGGGAAATTCGTGATAATTTGCAGAGTGGCTCTCTATTTGCCGTCAGCATGATTTTTAAAATTCCTACCATTCTGAATGTCTAAAGAATACATATCTGACATATCAACACAGCAATACTGGACAATTTGAACTCTTATTATGGTGGAGATTTGACACAATTAATTAATGGTCTTGAACTGGTCTCGCGTTTTTCAGGTCTTGACTTGGTTTCGGACCCCTAACCCCCCTCCTGGTCTCGGTCTTGACTTGATCTAGCCCCACCTCTGGTCTTGGTCTTGACTCGGACTCAAGTTGCTCCGGTCTTGGTTTTGAATTGGTCTCGCTTTAGGTGGTATCAAACACAACACTGGTTTCGAATGGCACGGTTACTATTGCATCATGTCGATGCCATTATGACGTCATTTTGCTGCCAAGGCAAAGCCTAGGCCTATACACGCGCGGGTCCAGCTACTCAGTGGGTATAACAATAAGAGGCCACTAAGAGTACGCCCAAGAGAAGATGACAGTGATGAGGAAGTGAGTCATAAGGTGCGTACAGTGCGTCAGGCTGCCACCTCGGCCGTGTCCAAACAGAGTGTCTCACGGCTACGGACTGGACATTCCAAATTTACATGGCAATTATGCGTCACAATATTAATAACTTGTTATGGCTGCAGGGGGCGTATTGAAAAACTGGAAAATATGTGCCCATTTTCAAACGGCCTCTTACTCAATTTTTGCTCGTACAATATGCATATTATTATTACTATTGGATAGAAAACAGTCTCTAGTTTCTAAAACCGTTTGAATTATTTCTCTAAGTGGAACAGAACTCTTTTTACAGCCCATTTCCTATCCGGAAGTGAGATTTCCAAAATCGATGTCTCTCTTCAAGAGCTTGTCTATAAAAGGGCATGTCACTTAGGACTGTAGAAACACGTCATACGCCTTCCCCTGGGTGTCATGCGGAAGTGAGAGCAGAAATGACTTGATTATCTCGTCCTGGGATTGAACACAACCTCTTAGAGTGAGAGTTGCGCACTTTATTTTTTTTTCTGGGCGCGAAGTAGGACCTGGACTCGGCTCCTGGAAAACCCTCGTTAAAGGTGAATATGATCTCCGGCTTCGATTTTATTTGATACATGTCACAATATCATCCTAAAGTATGTTTTTTCAATATAGTTTAATTATATTATTGAAATTTATTCTGGACTTTAGACGTGATGCGACGCAAGAATTTTGTCAAGACGGAGAGGTTAGCACCGCACGGCCAGTGTGCTTGCTAATTCAAGAGGGAAATCGTTCGTTCTGGATCCAAATAAAGACGGTTCTGAACAAAGGACCCCTTGGAGAACATTCTGATGGAAGATCAACAAAGATAAGGACCCAATTTGGGATGCTTTTTCATATATCTGTCGAACTGTGCTATCGCTACCGTTTGACTAGAATCAATGCTGCTGTGTGCTAGCTATTGTAGTAAGCTAATATAACGATATATTGTGTTTTCGCTGTAAAACACTTCAAAAATCGGAAATATTGGCTCTATTCACAAGATCTTTGTCTTTCATTAGCTATCCACCATATATTTTTCTGAAATGTTTTATGATGTGTAATTAGTAGTTGACGTTGGTGTCTGTATTTTCTCTGGCTACTCCCGTGCGATTTCTGACTGTAGCTATGATGGTAGCAGTAATGTAAAACTGATTTATAGCTAAAATATGCACATTTTTTGAACAAAACATAGATTTATTGTGTAACATGTTATAGGACTGTCATCTGAGGTAGTTTTTTCTAGGTTATTTAGGTTGGTTCTAGGTTAGTTAGGTTGGCTTGTGCATGCTACTTGCATCCTACTTGTGCTGTGAAAAATGTCTGTCCTCTTTTTTATTTGGTGGTGAGCTAACATAAATATATGTGGTGTTTTCTCTGTAAAACATTTAAAAAAATCGGACATGTTGGCTGGATTGACAAGATGTTTATCTTTCAAATGCTGTATTGGACTTGTTAATGTGTGAAAGTTAAATATTTAAAAAAAAATAGATTTTGAATTTCGCGCCCTGCACTTGAGCTGGATGTTGTCATAGGTGTACCGGCGTCGGGCTGCAGCCATAACAGGTTTTAACGCAACATGAAGACAGCAATCTGCGGTATCCAAGGTACAGTAAGTATCCTATCAACTGCAAGTGCGCTGCTGCGCTTATAGTCTATGGAAGGCCCGTGCGTAAAATCTTCAACAGCATAGTCTCATGACCAGTTGTCCTGTTTTCCTCAATTCTTAAACCAAGCCTCAAATCCTTTGAAATAATGAGGTCAAACAAAGCAAGGCACAAAATGATGCATCACAAAATTCATTTTCTATTGTAGGCTACTGTTTTAACAGATATGGATAACATGGTTTAGGCCTAACGAAACATGTGCCAGCGACACAAGTAGCCGAGCTGACTTTTGTATCGGTCCAGAGAGCAAGTGCCTACAAAAAAACACAGTAGCCCCCAACAAGTTTTTTAAATGCGCCTGAGTTGATAACCTATACAGTGTGTTCGGAAAATATTCACGCCCCTTGAGTTTTCCATATTTAGTTATGTTACAAGCCTTATTCTAAAATCATTTAAATATATATATATTTTTCAACAATCTTCACACAATACCCCATAATGACAAAGCGAAAACAGTTTTTTTGAAATTTTAGCAAATTTATTACAAATAAAAAACAGAAATACCTTATTTACATAAGTATTCAGACCCTATTCAGACCCTATGAGACTCGAAATTGAGCTCAGGTGCATCCTGTTTCCATTGATCATCCTTAAGATGTTTCTACAACTTGGAGTCCACCTGTAGTAAATTCAATTGATTGGACATGATTTGGAAAGGCACACAGCTGTCTATTTAAGGTCCCACAGTCGACAGTGCATGTCAGAGAAAAAAACAAGCGATGAGGTTGAAGGAATCTTTGAAGGAATTCCGTAGAGCTCTGAGACAGGATTGTGTCAAGGCACAGATCTGAGGAAGGGTACCAAAAAATGTTTGCAGCATTGAAGGTCCCCAAGAACACAGTGGCCTCCATCATTCTTAAACGGAAGACGTTTGGAACCGGCAAGACTCTTCCTAGAGCTGGCTGCCCGGCCAAACTGAGCAATTGAGGGAGAAGGCTCTTGGTCAGGGAGGTGACCAAGAACCCGATGGTCACTCTGACAGAGTTCCTCTGTGGAGATGGGAGAACCTTCCAGAAGGACAACCGTCTCTGTAGCACTCCACCAATAAGATCTTTGTGGTAGTGGCCAGACAGAAGCCACTCCTCAGTAAAAGGCACATGACAGCCTGCTTGGAGTTTGCCAAAAGGCACCTAAAGACTCTCAGACCTTGAGAAACAAGATTCTCTGGTCCGATGAAACCAAGGTTGAACTCTTTGGCCTGAATGCCAAGCATCAAGTCTTGTGGAAACCTGGCACCATCCCTACGGTGAAGCATGGTGGTGGCAGCATCATGCTGTGAGTATGCTTTCAGCACAGGGACTGGGAGTGTCAGGCCCTGATCTGTTTCACCTGTCCTTGTGCTTGTCTCCACCCCTCTCCAGTTGTCGCCCATCTTTCCTATAATCCCCTGAGTCCGCCTGCCGTCCTGTACCTTTGCCTTACCCTGGATTTTCGACCCCTGCCTGCCTTGACCTGTCTTTGCCTGCCCCTGTTGCCACAATAAACATTGTTACTTCGACAGTCTGTATCTGGGTCTTACCTTGATTCCTGATAGGGAGACTAGTCAGGATCAAGGGAAAGATGAACGGAGCAAAGTACTGCGAGATCCTTGATGAAAACCTGCTCCAGAGATCTCAGGACCTCAGACGGGGGCGAAGGTTCACCTTCAAACAGGACAATGACCCAAAGCACACAGCCAAGACAATGCAGGAGTGGCTTCAGGACAAGTCTCTGAATGTCCTTGAGTGGCCCAGCCAGACCACGAACTTGAACCCGATCGAACATCTCTGGAGAGACCTGTAAATAGCTGTGCAGCAAAGCTCCCCATACAACCTGACAGAGCTTGAGCGGATCTGCAGAGAAGAATGGGAGAAACTCCCCAAATACAGGTGTGCCAAGTTTGTAGCGTTATACCCAAAAAGAGTCGATGCTGTAATCGCTGCCAAAGGTGCTTCAACAAAGTACTGAGTAAAGGGTTTGAATACTTATGTAAATGTTATATTTCAATTTTTTATATATATATAAATTAGCAAACATTTCTAACCTGTTTTTGCTTCGTCATTATGGGGTATTTATTGTGTGTAGATTGATGAGGGGGATTTTTTAATTTTTAATTTTAATAAGGCAGTAACGTAACAGAATGTGGAAAAAGTCAAGGGGTCTGAATACTTTCCAAAGGCATTGTACATAGGCTATTTGCTTTGTAGGAGGGGGGGAATTAAATCAAAATATTACTTTGCAATGATTTACCGCTAGTAATGTATATTTTGATAACAGTGCCACTTATTTGTGCAATCAAAATGTAATCCATTATTTTTTTAAACATACTTTACCATAGAATTGCTTGTTTGCAGTGTTAGTGGTTGTCATAGAGACAGTTGGTCTGGTTATCACTAATGGAGCAAAAAGAGCAATATGATGACAACAACGCTTTATATGAATATCAATAGTTTGTTGTGTTATACATCAGGAGCAACCATACCTGAGAAGTGTAGCCTGGTCTCTTCATATACCCCATCCTGTGAAAGAGAAAGAAACAGGTTGACACTTGGCAGGCAGTAACAGAGGAGAGGAAGGTGAATTGTATAAGTTGACCTACTTTGGTGGTGCAACCAGTAGTTAATATGACATCGGAACATTCACGGAGGATGACTTTGCCAGAGAACACGTGCTTGCATGGAAACCTGCATTCACCTTTGCCATTTTTGTAGTAGGCAATGGGCTGCAGTAAGAAAATAATCTTTCACGTCATGTCTCAATTGTTGTTTTTTTGTTGTATTTTAATAGGATCCCCATTAGCTGTTGCAAAAGCAGCAGCTACTCTTCCTGGGGTCCACACAAAACATGAAACATAATACAGAATGACATAATACAGAACATCATTAGAGAAGAACAGCTCAAGGCCAGAACTACATACATTTTTAAAAAGGCACATGTAGCCTACATATCAATACATACACATAAACTATCTAGGTCAATTGACATGGCTCCTAACCCTCTGCATACTGTTGATGATGATACCATCAATGGTTATATGTAAATAATAGTGCTAATAAAAATGTCTGACTTCACAATGTATCTTGTCATGACCACATAGATAATAGATTACCTTTTTGCCAGTGGTCCAGCTCTGATCACAATGGGGATCCATTGCTCCAAATGGTGCTTCAAGTGTGTTTGTACCCTCTTGACATGTGTAGGAAATGTTCTTCTCCACTACAAGGGCTGCGGACAATAAGACTGAAAAAGCGAATAAATAAAAGGATTTGAATGGGATTGGGAATCCACCAGTGGAGGCTGGTGGGAGGAGCTATAGGACAGGCTCATTGGAATGGCTGGAATGGAATTAATGGAACAGAGTCAAACATGTGGTTTCCATGTTTGATACCATTCCATTCCAGCCATTACAATGAGCCTGTCCTCCTATAGCACATCCAACCAGCCTCCACGGGAATCCACCTAGCACTAAGAAAGGATGATGTCGACCTAAATCCACACTGTATTATGCTACATCCTAGGCAGCTGTTTTTGCTCTTAGTATATTTGAGAGATGATTGGTTGGTGGATTAAGCCGACCAAATCAATGCCTATGCGTCTGGAGTTTCTCGAAATCTTTCTGTTTTGGCTAATGAAGGCCAAGTTTGACGCCTTGGTCCACTAGACTATTCGCGCATTTGGGCGGAAGTGTCTGGAAATGAGATTAGATACATCGCCATGCAAACTGCATATCCTAAATTAGGTATGACTAGGCTGCTGTTGATATCCCCATTCAGCATGCGTGAACTATTTTCATGATGCATCTCACATGTGAGATGTAACCTAATCTGTCACAGCCCAATTACCCGAACGACCACACTGTCACACACTAAGAAAATAGGGTTCCTCAAGGGTTTTTTGGATTGGGTGATGTTTGTACCATGTTTTGTGCTGCTGCCATGTTGTGTTGCTACCATGCTGTGTTGTCATGTGTTGCTGCCATGCTGTGTAGTTGTATTAGGTCTCTCTTTATGCAGTGTTGTGGTGTCTCTTGTCATGATGTGAGTTTTGTCCTATCTTTAAAATGTTTAATCCCATCCACCGTCCCCGAAGGAGGCCTTTTGCCTAGAAATAACCTTTTGAAGAACAATACAGCTTTTTTTCTGGTGAGCCATTTTATATTGTTAAATTTCCATAGGTTTTATTGGTGTGTTAATTGGTTTATATCAGGTGTGCTAACTCTGGAATGGCTGTAGGCCGTCATTGTAAATAAGAATTTGTTTTTAACTGACTTGCCTAGTTAAATTAAATTTTAAAATGGTTCTGTCTAGAACCATAATGACTCAAATAACCCTTTGAGCCATTCAGTGGTTCTTTGCAGTTCACAAAAAGTGTTTTTGCTCTTTTAGTGATAACAGAGATCTGTATTTAATGATGAGATGCTCATGTCTTCGCCCTAACAATGGGAGTCGTTCTCCCAAATGAGGGAAAGCAGACGACAAGATTAAATCCAAAATAAAACCATAGAAACACATTGGGCTTATTTTGGACAGATTTTGGCGAGTGAAACCTCTCGCTTCGCCTCTTCCTCTCTGGTCATAATTAAAAAATATAAGAGGCAGCTCAGTCAAATATTTGGGGGTGAAAGTGTCATTCCAGTTAATCTAATCTGTTGTGCTATACTGTTACGTGTTAAATATGCCCAGTGAAGGTGTCTTGTGACAGACTCATGTATGGCCTTGCATCAATTGAGAACTGTGGTCTAAATCAGGGGATTTCAAACCTCTCCTCAGGATCCCCCAGTTGTTCCAGAGTTAGCACCCCTGATATAAACCAATTAACACAACAATAAAACCTATGGAAATTTAACAATTTAAAATGGCTAACCAGAAAAAAACCTGTATTGTTCTTCAGAAGGTTATTTTTAGATTGAGAAAGGTTTTATAAAAAGGTTCACACAGGTTCTATAAAGAACCGTTAATAAATTCTATACAGCACCAAAAAGGGTTGTAGCGATAGTGGAAAACCTTTTGAGGCCATTGTCACAGCTGTGACTTTAAGCATATTTAATATAACAAGTGATTTCATTGGCTAACTGACTAGTCATGTGATTATAGCTTCACGTGTTTAAACCCCACCTATTTTTTGTGTTTCTTGGCAGCTGTCCACAGGAAGTGAATGTTGTCTGGAGGCATGGTGGAGATAAGTGGGCAGAAAGGTTATGGTTTTGTTTGGCTAATGAAGTTTGAGCTTCAACCGAGAACTGGAGAAAATGGACGCCTGCCTCCTGGGCTGCACCCCTCATGAGACCCTTTTGTTTTCTTTGGTTTGTTGGTGTTTCTTCAGATTTTTTTTATAAACTATCCTGGTTTAAAAGTGAAACGTAAGAGGAAACGTTTGGAAACTGAAACTTGATAACTGACAAGTTGAAACCTTTTTTTAATAGTTATTTATAGAACAAGGGCAGCAGGCAACCTAGTGGTTAAGAGCATTGGGACACTAACTGAAAAGGTCACTGGTTTGAATCCCAGAGCAGACTAGGTGAAAAATCTGCTGATGTGCCCTTGAGAAAGGCACTTAACCCCAATTGCTCCCGGGTCAGCGTCAATAATGGCTGATCCCTGGCCGTGACCCCACTCTCTGAGGGTGTCTCAGGGGGAGTTGGGATATGCAAAAAATACATTTCCATTTCACACCTTGCACAGGTTACCCATTTGTACATGAAGTTAAACAGAATGTACAAGAGGATATGTTGGCAGCGGGGCAGTTTTTTAATTGCTCGGGAGGATACTTCTGAAGTAAGGAGTGGGCTGTTCTCTGTGGGGAGCTCAAACTTTATCATAGAGTCCTAACAATACAGAAAATCTAGAGACGGCCTACCTGGGCTAGAACCAGGGACCCTCTGCACACATAGACAAGAGCCACCCTCGAAGCATCGTTACCCATCGCTCCACAAGGGCTCAGAGCGAGTGACGTCACCGATTGAAACGCTATTAGCGCGCACCCCGGTTACATATATAGCACCAAAAAGGATTCCGCTATCATAACAAGCCAAATAATCCTTACTTTGCACTATATATAACCATTTGTTTTTAGTGTGCACTCAACCCCACGTTTCGAAGACTAATGGAATTCACGGGGATTCCTAGCTCATGGTTATGGGATTCCCTAATTTTGCTTTACCAGACATGTGTACGATTGCGCAGCCAGCGTGGTTATTCACAGGCGATGGAAAATGAATGTAAACTTTCAGTAAGCAAAAGGACTATGTATATTTAGGCTTATATATATATATATATTTGTTATTTTCGAATTAAGGCCTTCTCATCTACCGAAATAAATCTAAGTAATGCCAAGCAGACAGACACATCGCATGTGTGAGTGAGCGTAAAATGCATCTGATGCCTAGCCAGAGACGGATGAGAAACGAGACACCCTACTCGCTGTTTTTTCTGGTTCAATTGAAGTCAATTAACTAAGTCGACCAGGCCGAGCTGGTATCGCCTATGGGATAGCCACCCCGTTAAGCAGACAGTAACGGACCTTTAATTTTTCAATTGTAAATGACCTGAATTAATTATCTTAATGTATCCACCATCTTTGGCCCATCTACTAATAAACTGCAAAATAAAGTATTGAGTTAACATTCAGAAATAACATCCAGTGACAACGGTAAATTCCCGTGTGCTTCATTTTAACGATGTGTATGAAAACATATGTATAAAAAAGAGCCTACCGAAACACACCAGGATAATGCCTCGTATCGCCATGATATGCTCAAAAAATACAATTCCTGTGGAATCTCACGCGCACCTGAGACCTCACACCCAGAACCTCACACCCAGAATATGTAATTCAATGAGATCACATTCACACCTCATACAGGACCCTGGCTGTCCCGTCTTAATTTCGTACTGAAGCGGAAGTGCACATCTACACCCACTGTGACGAAACCCTGTACGGGAATCCCCTTAGTTTCACTTCCATTTTAGTTTATTATATAAAATGATTCACTTCTTTTCTGGATCATCATCTTCATTGCTGTAGTTCTACAAATATGTTTTTTCAACTCGTCTGCATTCTAGGTATGTTGTCATTTCTTTTAAACAATGAATTTGATATCAGTCTAACTGGACAGGCTCACCTGAAATGATGATTTACCTTGTGTTTTTCTATAGCTGCCTACTTGCAAGGTGGGCTTACACAGGATAGGCCTACACAAGAGGTGAAGTCAGTTTGTGGAGAGGATTCAATTCTGAAATGTAAAGCAATACGTAAGCCTGGGGTCCAGTACCGGGCAGTGAGGTGGTACAAGGTAAGCTTTCTATTATTATAATAGCACAAACGTTGTGTTTTGAACCATGCAATATATGTAAAAAATATACAGCACTGGTCCTAGACCAGCAACTTGTCTCAGAGCATTTTGTATTATTCTGTACGTAAATCCATGAAACTCCATTTAGTGTGATATGTTACGTTTGTTACAGTTACATAAGACAGATGGTTACTTAAGGCAAAAACTAAAGGAGGAGGATTGGTCGGAGTGGATAGGTGGGCATACGATGCAAATATTTAGCAAATCAAAGGTTGCGAGTTTGAATCTCATCAGGGACAACTTCAGCATTTTAACAACTTTTTAACTACTTAGCATGTTAGCTAACCCTTCCCCTAACCTTAACCATTTTAGCTAACCCTTCACCTAACCTTAATATTTGTAGCTAACCTTTCCCCTAACCCTTTAACCTAACTCCTAAACTTAACCCTAACCTTAACCCCTGAGCCCTAGCCTAGTTAACATTAGCTAGAGTAGCTAGAATTCGTAACATATCATACGTTTTGCAAATTCGTAATATATTATAGGAATTGTAATTTGTAACATATCATACTAAATGGGTGATGGACATCCACAAATTAATACAAACCATACAAAATGTAACATATGATACATGTCATACAGATTTACGTAAAGAATAATATGAAATTCTCTAAGATCAGGTTAAGACCAGCTGTTAGGGGCATAAAGTAACCTCACACCCTCTTCTCCCAGCTGGGTGAGGAGCCCTATAATAAGGAGTCTGGTCTATTGATGAAGAGGCTATCACCTAACAGCACCACCCAATGGTACGTCGGTCTGGAGCGTGAAGTGGAACTTTTGGCTGACGATTCTTTCGATATCTCCCTGCCCAATGTAACGGCTGTTGATAGTGGGAGGTACAAGTGTCTCCTGGCAGCACCTGTAGGAGAGCAGAACCAGGAGGGGCAGGTTCACCTCAGAGTGACAGGTGAGTGTGTTCTACTCTCATTGTGTGCTTGTTTTGGTATGTAAGCAAACTGTATACTGCATGTGAGTGTTTTTAAATTGGAGCCAGAGAGAGTTAATCTTTTAAAACATTTCCAGTGATGCTCAAGGATTTGTGGATACTTGTTTTCCAGGTTGCCTTGAGTCCACATACCAATCAGAAGAAATGGATACCATTCTAGTTCTTTCCATTGTGGGGATTGTTGCGGCATTGCTGATATTCACCATCAGCTATGTGAGTTACTACACTGTCAGCTGTTCCTCTGACTTATTTGTTTTTTTAAACAGATGAAAGAAACTAACATTTTATGGTGATGGTTTCCATGTATTTCATTTTCCTTATTTACTTAATAATGCTAATCTTTACCATAGGTCATCCTAAGGAACATGTTATTGCAAAGGAGTAAGAAGTATCCACAAGAACCACTTCTAGATGCACCCCTTGAGAAGAAAGATTTAATGTTGATCTACACTCTGGGGCCAAACTGGTCGGGACAGGCTTCCATAAAACATGTCTGTGTGTGAGACCCTGTTCAGCTAGTTTAGGCTCATTGTATACTTGAATGTGAAGAGGAAACACAGAGAAAGACTATAGTCCATTTGAAGCTGAGCAAGGAGCCTAAGAGTCATGTCTACTTTCCAGAGAGTTCACCTCTAAAGCAGCGGGAGGCAGACAAACCTCTGGACGAACCTGTAGAACTAAGTTGTGTAGGCATGACTGCAGCATTCAAGAGCCTGTGATGCGCAAGGAGCAGGGCCTGGTGAAGGGACCCCACGATCTAAGCCCCAAGATCAAACCCCAACAAAGAGCTTCAGGAAAGGGAGAATAAATAATTAATAAGGGGTGTGGGGTTCTGAGAATATGAAATATACTTATTCATGTCACTGAGGGAGAGAGGGTAATGTATAACGTTTACATTATATCAGGGATCCTATGGTTATCTGTAGGAGGAAGGTATATAGTGTGTGCAATTAAGCTTGGAATGTGCTGAGTGCAGGGAAGCGATCACATATGGCAGGCATTGATAAGGTGAGAGAGCCATGGATTAGTGATGAAGGGGGTCGAGGTCAGGTCAGGTCACATTAAGGGAGAAAGAAAAGTTTATGGCCATATTACTTAGTTTCCTGCCTAGCAGTAAAGATACAATCAGATGGGTAGGAGGAGACTCAGCCAAAGAGAGAGGGTTAAATATCAGTGCTTGTGTGAAAATCTTTTTGTCTAATGCAGCTGTATTGATCCTCTGGGAAGAATAAACTTGGTAAAGCTTTCATTGTGCCGTTGAGTTTTTACTCTGAAAATTAGAACCTAATAGGGGTCATTCTGCAGGGTCTTTCCATGGCAATGTTGGTGTTAATTCCATTTACATTTCAGTCAACCCAGTCAATTGAAGTTTCAGTAATTGGAAGTTGACATTGATTTTGAACTGGAAAATTATCAATGTGTACTGCATTGAATTTCATGCCTAATTAAAATCCTGTATTGACTGGTATTGAAATGGAATTGATCTGAGCACTGTTCAATGGGGCTCACCCGTGTTGGAAGGATTTGGTGGGACATGCTGGACTCTGCAGAGAGATGAAACCAACCAAGACTGCATTCCATCTGAGCCAAGCAAAGCTCTCAATTAACTCTAATGTTCAGGCATTATCGATAACTTTTAGTTATTTTGTGAGGTCAAAACAGTATATACTTTTTCATCCAAGCAATACGAAAGTAGGCTTTGGTGAATATTGGCAAAAAGTAACTGACAGAAAATAAACTTTGTATAAATCTTTATCCGGTTTTTGAATATGATCAGCAATTCTGTGTATACGTTGAAAATAAAGAAGACATGTAAATAATTGTAATGTACTGTATCTGACGTACATGTGCTATGGTTCTTAGATAAATGTTATTTAACTTTTTCTTAAGACGAGTCTTCACTTTTTTAGTCACCACAGTAGTGATGTTTCTCTTAGAAAAATTGATTGTTACTCAGAATATTTCATGTTATTAAGATAAATGATTTACCCTACCATTTTACAGAGGCTTACAAACTAGATACATAACTATTTCTCTGCATAGTATACTGTTTGAGGTGCTAAATGGCTGGCAACAAATCTCTACCTATTTCACACAACACATTGTTATATTTTATACTAGCTATATACTGAACCTTGACATGAGTCATTTCCATCACCTGTCAATGTTGTAATGTGCACATTTTAAAAGGGATGATCCCAATTATCCTCAAGGGCTGACACAAAGTGTTAGCTGAAATATTATATTTTTGGATAGCTGTTTTAATTGTTAAATCCATAAATACCTCTTCACTAATCTTTTGAGTGACAACAATTCTGTGAAGTCTCTGTCATTGTCATCGACAATCACATTACCCCAAACACATTACAAGGTAACAACATCACACAGCATAAAATGGAAGCTAGGTTACATGTGATCTAAACAACATTGAAAATGAAAATCCTTTACAAACATTAAATTCCATGTAGCTTAAAAAATGTAACACTATAGAATAACTAAATATTTGTTTTTTATTGCATCACCATATCACAGGACAGATTTGATATAAGGAGTGCATGGATTCGGGTCATATACAATAACAGTGACATTTTTTTCATGACAACTGTGTGATCATAGCACTCAACACATTATTGCACAATAATAATAAGCTTAACAGAATTAAAGAGTGCAAATGCAAAGCATCTGACCTAAAAAAACATTTGCTTATTTGCGGCTCATGTAATACTAGTGTGTATCAAATGACGTCTGTCGGTTAATAAAAATAAGAGGAATTAGAAAAACTGATATTTGGTAAGTCTCCATGAAATGTACAAAGTGATATCAACCTATTCAGTTAGTCACGTGTGTCACGTTCCTGACCTGTTTTCCTTTGTTTTGTATTCATTTTAGTTGGTCAGGGCGTGAGTTGGGTGGGTTTGTCTATGTTTGTATTTCTATGTTGGGAGTTTGTGTTCGGCCTGGTATGATTCTCAATCAGAGACAGCTGTCAATCGTTGTCCCTGATTGAGAGTCATACTTAGGCAGCCTGGGTTTCACCTGTGTTTTGTGGGTGTTTGTTTCCTGTGTCAGTGTTTGGACCACACAGGACTGTTTAAGGTTAGTCACGTTTGTTATTTTGTAGGTTTAAGTGTTTTCTTGTTGTTTCATTAAATCATGAACACTTACCTCTCCGCATCTTGGTCTGATCCATGCTCCTCCTCGTCTGAGGAGGAGAACGACATTGACAGCCTTAACAACGTGTCTCTAAGCTTATTGTCTGATAGGGATAAGTGTAGCTTGTAACTTCAAAAAGAAAAGTATTTCCGTACCAATAATAAATTGCAGAAGAGATAGTGGACAGTATAAAAATATGTTAAATGTTTTTTTAATCCTTGCTAATTTTGACACAGGTTAAGTGAGTACCTTCCTTATACCACAACTGCATTAGGATTTCAGACCAGTAACTCCCCAATTGCCAGCTCATTTCATCACTTCCAAGTCCAAGATGAACCGATTAACCTTGAGAGCTTTCTGTTACTGCTCTGCATCTCTAACATCTATAGTGCCTTCTGAAAGTATTCATACCCCTTCATTTATTCAAAAATGTTGTTGTGTTACAGCCTGAATTCAGAATGGATTAAATAAACATTTCTCTCACCCATTTACACACAATACCCCACAATGACAAAATGAAAACATGTTGTTAGTATAAATAGAAAATTATAATACAGAAATCTCTAATTTACATAAGTATTCACACCCCTGAGTCAATAGATGTTAGAATCACGTTTGGCAGCGGTGAGTCTGTCTGGGTAAGTCTCTTAAGAGCTTTGCACACGTGGATTGTACAATATTTGCACATTATTATTTTTTAATTTTTCAAGCTCTGTCAAGTTGGTTGTTGATCATTGCTAGACAGCCATTTTCAAGTCTTGCCATAGATTTTCAAGTCGATTTAAGTCACAACTGTAACTAGGCCACTCAGGAACATTCAATGTCGTCTTGGTAAGCAACTCCAGTGTATATTTGGCCTTGTGTTTTAGGTTATTGTTCTGCTGAAAGGTGAATTTGTCTTCCAGTGTCTGTTGGAAAGCAGACTGAGCCAGGTTTTCCTCTAGGATATTGCCTGTGCTTACCTCTATTCCGTTTCTTTTTATCCTAAAAAACTCCCTAGCCCTTGCTGATGACAAGCATACCCAAAACATGATGCAGCCACCACCATGCTTGAGAATATGAAGAGTGGTAATCAGTGATGTGTTGTGTTGGATTTGCGGCTAACATAATGCTTTGTATTCAGGACATCTAATGCTTTCACATTAGACAATCTGACATTAGACCTATTATGGAACATTGTTGTAGAATTCAGACTGCTGTCTCACAGGCCATATTTAGCCAGCAGCATACCACCCTGCATACCACTGCTGAATTACCTCTGAAGATAAGCAGAGTTGGTCCCTGGATGCTGCTGAACAGGTTTTGGAAGGCCAATGCCCCAGGGCAGTGATTGGGGACATTGCCATGTGTAGGGTGCAGTCTTTGGGATTGTTAAATGGGTGTCCTGACTCTCTGTGGTCACTAAAGATCCCATGGTACTTATCGTGTCCTGGCTAAATTCCCAATCTGCCCCCCCCCCCCCCCCCCCACATGTAAATATTCCCAGGTTGTTACTGTAAATGAGAATGTATTCTCAGTCAATTTACCCCGTAAAAAAAAGAGGGACAAGTGGTTTTCAACCAGGGGACGTAGGACCCCAGGGGAGAGGGACCCAGAGCTTTTAGGAGCCCTTGAAAATATAGGGAGAAAACTAAGAAATAGAAAATTACAAACTAGAGTTTGACACGCATTAAAATATTAAAAACAATGTTCAATTTTATATAGTGAGTGTCAACAATTAATATCAAGCAGACAGTTTACTCTTAAAAATGGTATCTCTAATGTAGATGGACCCCAGATTTGTATTTTTAGTAAGTAAGCCTTGGCCAACTAAGCAGAGCCATAACCCCCATGGGGGACCCCAGATTTTCTTTCTGTTTTAAGGGGCCTCTGAAAATAAAAGATTGAGATGCCCTGGCCCTCAGGGAAAAGATCAGACAATGATTTTACTTATTTATTCAAATACCTGTGCTGTGAGGGAAAACTGACTATACCGAGATAAGATGTAAATGAACATTTTGGTGGACCTTTAAAAGAATACCAGTGACTCGACTCCTGCCAGGGGAAGACCCTGCTAGGGGAATTCTAGATCTTGGTCTAGTGCGTGGAGAGCACAGCCGACCCTGGTCCAGAGCAAGGGGAATTCCTCGGCTGACACCTTTTAAATATGGTTAAGATGTAAATGATTACATTTTCCTATAAACACAGACCTATACGATCTTTTTATATGCAGTCACACATAGACAGCATACCCTCGTCGCCATTGCGCACAGGGCAATATGAGGAGTATCTGATTGGTGCGCGAGACTATAGCAGCCTAGTGGTTTCGATACATTTTTCTTATCAAAATTAGGTCCATGTTAAAGTTATAGTCTTAAATACATTACATATAGACAATAACTATGTCTCCTTTCAATTGCGTTTTACGTTGCCTTTCCTACTTACCAAAAACGTTTAATCAAAGGCAAGAGCTCCATGTTTGATGCTTGATGTGCCACCTGTGAAGTGCACGAGTTAATCATTAAATGCGGGGCGTGGAAATAAGACAGTCAACAGATTTACTGCAGTCAAAGATTATGGATTTTCTGACAAAACACATGTCTCTCCGCTCTAACAATGGTAGTTGGCTCCCGCCTCTCTTTTATTTGGATTGGTGGACACATCTCATTATTGTATCAATATTTTTAAATATTCGATGAGGGTTGGTGACGTCACGGCCTGTATTCAATGGTGAGAGATGCTACGCTACTAGCCTCATATATGAATATGCATATTCACCTCGAGACTCCGATATAAAATATTTTTTCTCAAAGTTGCCGGGATGTCACGTGTCCTACTTATATTAGTACACTCATAACAACCTAACTATTAAGAAAGTATTTATATTCGATCAACTAAACCTTTCGTAGCAAACTAATAAGCCATTTATTTTTTGTTGACCAAATTCTACACCCACTGACCTCCATACCAAAACTCCTTTCTTGTGGGCAAAACAACGAAAGAACGCTAACGTTACCTGTTGGAGGGAGACAGATTTTCCGACGAGTTGGGCCTCTCTTCCTCAACAGAAAGCCCAGTCTGCTTTCACTTTGACGGCTACTTTTACTTTCATATTCTAGTAGGATATACCTATCCCTTGAATTATACAGCGAAATCTAGAAAACGTTTTGGTGCTGAACAAAAAAATGCGTAACGTTACCCTAGTCTTTCTCCATGCCTTTGCACTAGGTAAATTGACACTTCCACTTGCTCTCTAACTGCAGTTACATTGCAAAATTACTGCAGTAAAAAAACGGTGTTATTTTGGACGCAGTATTTGGAGCATACTGCAGTTATACTGCACTCTAACTGCAGTTACATTGCAACATTAATGCAGTAAAAAAAAACGTTTATTTTGGAAGCAGCATACTGCAGTAATACTGCACTCTGACTGCAATCTTTTTCGTAAGGGCTGTCCAACAAGGTTCGTCTTGTCATTTGCCTTCTATTTTTTTCCAGTTTGCGTACACAGCAGGCATATGAAGGATGCTGAAGATACAAGGTCGATATGCGGTGAGGATTCGGTTCTTTACCTGGGGTCAGGCACTGGTCAGTGAGGTGGTACATGGTAAACTACTTTGTGTGGCTTGCTAATGCTGACTAAAGCCCTGGATCAGAGACCTCAGGGCCGGCCGCTCATTAGGCAGGATTAGACGGATTGACGAAGGCAACATTTTCTGAGCTAAACTGACCAAGACGCACCTCCAACAACACATAAAACCTCACATAATTATGAGACACCAAACCATCTTTCACATTTTCAGGCTATCCTAACTTCAGATTTATTTTATCAACTATAATTCATACAATGGTATAAAATAACTCACCAGCAGTAACTCTTGAACCATTCAGCTAGAGACACCAAACCAACTTTCACAGGTTCTGGCTATCCTAACTTCAAATTCTTGGAAACGTTTAATAACTATAACTATATAAATTAGCATAAAATAACTCACCAACAGTAACTCTTGAACTGTTCAAGCTAGAGACACCAAACCAATCAATAATTTTTTACAGTTACCTACTTTTTCAAATATAACCAGTCATTACCATTACTACTGCAGTCAGTACCACTACAATAACTTTTTTCAAAACCATAAATACTTTAAGCAAGTTAGCAAGCACACCACATTTTCTTCAGGAAATGTACTTTTCTAGTATTGTAGACCGCCTTTGTCTAGCCACTTAATCATATCAATCTTCGTCCACTCTTTCCTCCATCTAAAGACAGCAGAACTCAAAACTTTTATGTTCCCAGCCAATTTAACCTCAGGTTTGTCTCCTGCTGTCCTGATTAGCAAAATATGTCCTGAGTTAATTCATTTTAGCAATTGAACCATGGAATCTGATTTGACTACTATTTGACTATCTGCCTTTTACTGTTTTTCTGGAGATCTTTGGCTGCTCACACATACCTAAGTAGCTCATACTAGTGATTTACAATCTGGTATGTCCTCAGTCCTCATTGTAATCTTCATTATTGAAACTACAGCACTGGCCCCAGACCAGCTGTTAGGGGCATAAAGTAACCTCACACCCTCTTCTCCCAGCTGGGTGAGGAGCCCTATAATAAGGAGTCTGGTCTATTGATGAAGAGGCTATCACCTAACAGCACCACCCAATGGTACGTCGGTCTGGAGCGTGAAGTGGAACTTTTGGCTGACGATTCTTTCGATATCTTCCTGCCCAATGTAACGGCTGTTGATAGTGGGAGGTACAAGTGTCTCCTGGCAGCACCTGTAGGAGAGCAGAACCAGGAGGGGCAGGTTCACCTCAGAGTGACAGGTGAGTGTGTTCTACTCTCATTGTGTGCTTGTTTTGGTATGTAAGCAAACTGTATACTGCATGTGAGTGTTTTAAATTGGAACCCCCAGAGAGTTCCTCTGTGCTGATATATACTCTTTTAGAGTTTCCAGTGTATTATTATTTTTTCATTTGCAGGTTGCCTTGACAATAAGTCCACAGACCAATCAGAAGAAAGCAATACCATCCTAGTTCTTTCCATTGTGGGGCTTGTGGCAGCATTGCTCACCATCAGCTATGTGAGTTGTCCACTGTCCTCTCATTTAATGGTAATAGTTTCAATGTATTTCATTTTGCGTTTTTATTTTTTTTAGCAAAAAAATGATTATATTTTTCATAGGTAACCGTTACGAATATGTTACTACAAAGGAGCAAGAAGAATCCACAAGAACAACTTCTAGATGCACCCTTTGAGAAGAAGGATTTAATGTTGATCTACACTCTGGGGCCAAACTGGTCGGGACAGGCTTCCATAAAACATGTCTGTGTGTGAGACCCTGTTCAGCTAGTTTGGGCTCATTGTAAGGCAGAGAAAGGCAGAGAGGCAGAGAAAGACCAGTGAACTTTTGAAGCTGAGCAAGGAGCCTAAGAGTCATGTCTACTTTCCGGAGAGTTTACCTCTAGAGCAGAGGTAGGCAGACAACCCTCTGGCCGGTCCTGTAGAACCAGTATGTGTAGGCTTTTCAAAGAAATTAAACAGAAACAGTAGCCTACACCCTTTCTGATAAATTGAAAGTATCAGGGCCATTATGACAAACTTACACAGAATGAAAGTTAAAGTGAGAGCTTAGTCTGTAAAATAGAAGAGAAACCACGGCTCCCCACCCATTATAGAATCATTAAGTTAGTAAGTGGTGGCTAAAATAAGAGAGGTAAGTATGACAAAAAAATAATAGGTTGTGTTTTATAAGAATGCAGTGATAGCATTCTATTGTAATTAAGGTATAGCCAGGCTGTAACGATGTGCGCTGAGAGTCGGGAAGCAAGTTCAAGTGAGTGTTTTAATAAATAAACGCAACATAATACAAAATAAGAAACACGAACAACGCACAGACAACACAGAAACAGAAACAATGATGCCTGGGGAAGGAACCAAAGGGAGTGACATATATAAGGAAGGTAATCAGGGAAGTGATGGAGTCAGATGACGCGCAGGTGCGTGTAACGATGGTGACAGGTGTGCGCCATAACGAGCAGCCTGGTGACCTAGAGGCCGGAGAGGGAGCACACTGGTGACCTAGAGGCCGGAGAGGGAGCACACGTGACACAGGCAATATATAACATTCTATTGCTGTGGCTGGATCCCTGGGTGTGGACTAAGATTGCAAAAGTAAATACTGAACTTTCTAATACTTTAATTGATTATCCTTTTTGTTGTACTAGCTACATGTTATGTCATTGTATTGTGGTTGTTACATGCTCACAACAGCAGGATTTTGGGGGGGGACTATGTCCACTGTTGAATTTCTCCTCACTGTGCAATATACACGGAACAAAAATATAAACACAACATGCAACAGTTTCAAAGATTTTACTGAGTTACAGTTCATATACGGAAACCAGTCAATTGAGATAAATTCATTAGGCCCTAATCTATGGATTTCACATGACTGGGAATACAGACATGCGTCTGTTGGTCACAGGTACCTTTAAAAAAGGTAGGGGCATGGATCAGAAAACCAGTCAGTGTCTGGTGTGACTACCATTTGCCTCACACAGCGTGACACAGCACCTTTGCATAGAGTTAATCAGGCTGTTGATTGTGGCCTGTGGAATGTTCCACTCCTTTTCAATGGCTGTGTGAAGTTGCTAAATATTGGCGGGAACTGGAACACGCTGTCGTAAACATCGATCCAGAGCATCCCAAACATGCTCAATGGGTGACATGTCTGTGAGTATGCAGGCCATGGAAGAACTGGGACATTTTCAGCTTCCAGGAATTGTGTACAGCTCCTTGAGACATGGGGTTGTGCATTATTATGCTGAAGCATGAGGTGAATGGCTGGAGAATGGGCCTCAGGATCTCGTCACGGTATCTCTGTGCATTGAAATTGCCATCGATAAAATGCAATTGTGTTCTCTGTCCTTAGTTTATGCCGGTCCATACCATAACCCCACCGCCACCATTGGGCACTCTGTTCACAACGTTGACATCAGCAAACCACTTGCCCACACGATGCCATACTGCCCGGATTAATCCGTGAAGAGCACAATTCTCCAGCATGCCAGTGGCCATCGAAGCTGAGCATTTACCCACTAAAGTTGGTTACGACACCGACCCTGGTAAGGACGACAAGCACACAGATGAGTTTCCCTGAGACAGTTTCTGACATTTTGTGCAGAAATTCTTCAGTTGTGCAAACCCACAGTTTCATCAGCTCTCCGGGTGGCTAGTCTCAGACGATCCCGAAGGTGAATAAGCCGGATGTGGAGGTCCTGGGCTGACGTGGTTACACGTGGTCTGCGGTTGTGAGGCCAGTTGGATGTTATACCAAATTCTCTAAAACAATGTTGGAGGTGGCTTATGGTAGAGAAATTAACATGAATTTCTCTGGCAACAACTATGGTGGACATTCCTGCAGTCAGCATGCCAATTGCACGCTCCCTCAAAACTTGAGACATCTGTGGCATTGTGTTGTGTGACAAAACTGCACATTTTAGAGTGGCTTTTTATTGTCCCCCGCACAAGGTGCACCTGTGTAATGATCATGCTATTTAATCAGCTTCTTGATATGCCACACCTGTCAGGCGGATGGATTATTTGGCAAAGGAGAAATGCTCACTAGCAGGGATGTAAACAAATTTGTGCACAACATTTTAGAGAAATACACTTTTTGTGCATATGGAAAATCCCTGGGATATTTTATTTCAGGTCTTGAAATATGGGACCAACACTTTACATGTTGCATTTATATTTTTGTTCACTATAAATAGCTTGACACTAGTGCTTGACTTCGACTAAAATAGATGACAGTACTCATCTTGGGTGCCGGTACTGTTTATATTTAGGTGCAGGAACTGTACAATACCTTTGAGCTAATATTTTATGAGGTGCAGGACCTCATGCAGTAGAAAATCTGAGGTGCCAGCGTTGTGCCGAAAAGCTCCCCTTGCCAGAATTCCCCCCTCCTTCGCGTGAACGCGCACTCACTCAATTCTTCATTGCTTCGACTTGCTTGCTTGTTGAGATTTCTGATCACGTTAGGCAGCGTTTCATAAAAATGTTTATGTCGGTTTGATCGCGGGGGAGGCACTAGTAATGTCTGCAGTTTTCGGTTTGGCTATTTGTTTCAAGTGTATTAGCCCATAAATAAATATATTTGCCTAAACTCGTCATCTCTCCCATGTCGTATTCGACTAGTGGTGTTGTCTAGTAGTAATGTTGATTGCTTGCCTACATTTTACTCCCTCCTCTATGTTTAATATAACACACATACATTAATTATTCATTTCGGTTGCCTATCCAGATGTGAAGTTTATTCTATAGAAAGTATTTGACTGATTTGTGCCACAGAAAGTATTTGACTCGGCACAAAATTAAGGAAATTAGAGGGGGAGGGGGGATTTCGGCAAGGCTATTTTCTTGCCTGACGAAATCCCCCCCTTCTATTTTGGGACTGCAAGGCCTGGCACACTTCATAATCATTTTGGTAGCTTCTGTTGACCAGTAGTGTGTGCCACAGAAAGCTAAATTACAGTATAAAGAAATAACATTTATTTTAGAAACATTTTGTAATGTTTAAGAAAATAAAGATAATACACAAATATTATCACACGATAACACAAAAACATTACAGAAAGTTAAGTTTGTTAGCAACCTTTAAATAGGACATACACATTTAAATATTTGCATAATAAGATATAAAATGACAATAAATCAAATATAAAAAGACAATAAATAACATAAACAAATATTGGAAAGCTGCAACAGCTCGACTGAACATTTATTCCACTTTTTATGGAAAGTTTTCCAGGTTATACCGTCGCCTGGAACTCAAGCCTAACCTAGTCCTGACAGGCAGCGCAGACATAATCCTCCAATGATGGGATGGTTTTCATACAGGACTGGTGGAACCATCGTGGGCAGCGGTCACAACCAATCTGAAATGAATTATGAAAAATTTTAATATATTTAAAACATGAAATACATTTTCTTGAGTTACAATCATTTCATTATCAGACCAATCAGATAATACTACCTCTAGAAACATTACTGCTTATACAAATTCGTACTGGTAAAAATGTGCCTTTAGAAGTGAACAAGCAATTACCCAGTTAGTGTCTTCCTCATTATTGTCCACCTCCCTACAGAAGTGGCACAGTTGGCTCATGTCTTCTAGCAAAACATAATGTCAAGTAGTCTATACATCTTTACATGTATTTTTCTGATCAAACAGGGAACAAGGGAATAGTATAGGTTTCTTGTAACAAAATTATTTAAATACATGTGTTTTAGTGGCCATCAAATCAGAAGTTGAATCAAAGATAACCTTGAAAGATCCATATAAATGTTTTTTATCTACAATTATATTAAATTAGAAATTGAACACACCAGTGTTTTGGAGTGTTAACATACCATGATGTTAACATCTTTGTCCGTATTTGAAAAGACAAACGACTCCTCCTTCAGAATACATTCAGCAAACTGGGGAAAAAATGTGATGGGCATTTCAGTTTTCCCCAACAAAATTATGTTACACTTAAGATTCTAATTCGCAAGTATACAACGACACAGCTATAATATAATTTGACAGTTCTGTTTTGCCTTTTAGTCAGTATACTTCCAGTAGGTTAATTGTACATTACTTATACTCGAATACTTACTGTCAAGGCAAATACCCCACAAGTAACATCTTGTTGGCATGGGTGAGTAAGGGTACATCTGAGAATGGGCAGGCATTCCCTCGGATGAAGAGCATCTCCGTCTTGCTGATTATGTGCTGTCATCCAGGTGGAAATGTCACCTGCATATCTGATGTAGGAAAAATGATAAGAGATAAGTTGAGTGTTGATGAACGAATTTGGTTCCTAAATGTTCGTTAACCAATTTAATTATAACAATGCAAACACTCTGTCCGTTTATAAGAATTTGTAAGATTGTTATTTGCTTAAAATAGACAGAGACCCGTGTCCAAATTAATCAATAGCGTTTATTCTCGAGAGATCTCTCCTCCAAAAACCATGTACATCACATTATATATTACACACAGCGTCATAGAGTCCCTCCCCCTCCGACTAGGACAAAGCTAATTCAAAAGTCCATCCCAACACCCTAACGCACACACATACACACTATATCTGGATTATCTCCTGAATTCTCACCACAGTTTATTACCCCTTAGCTGACAGTTCCAGTCCCCCCCCCCCCCCCCCCCCAGATACGGAAAACCTGGATGGGCTTTTTCTGTCTTCCCTTATCTCCACAGAGTTATAGCTTAGTCGGTTCAAACATAGGTTAATGATCCATTTAGTTTTCTTTAGGTACACACACAGACATTCCGTTCTACCCCCCTACATGCTACCTAACCTCTAATCCTAATGGTTAAGTTTCTGGGTAGAATTATTTAATCATTTATCTTAAACCTTGATAAAATATCCTAACAAGTGTCCTGTGAATATGTTTATGTATATGTACTATACATGTGTGTGTATGTGTATATATATCTTGGTATATATTTTGTTGTATTTTAATTTCTATTATTATTGTCATTATTGTGTTTTGTGGTTGAGAGGTGGGGGGAGGTTGATGGGGATGGTGGAGGTGCTGGGGGTGACCTATTGAGGGCGAAGGGAGCTATTGGGGAGAGGATTCTTCATGGAGGCACATTCAGTCATAGTTTTGTTTATTATACTATTATACATTCTTTCCCTTTTTTTTCTATTATTATAACAGTTTACTGTGATTATGGGAATGCACTCATGTTGACTTATATATTTGAACTTTATTTTTGGCCCAGATTACATATTTTAGATTTATTATTGGTATTATTATTATTACTACTGTACCTACATTCTTAAAAACAAAAAAAATGTGGGAAAAGCCGTAAGAGGGAAAAGAACGATGGGATGGGGGATTCAGGGATGGGTAGAGAACAGTAGAGGCCTCTGAAAATTATTATTGCTGAAATAACCACTTCCTTTTGTGACTAGTCTAATACTTCCTATGGCACACATCAGAGGGCATGATAGGTCACCAAAAATTATTCTGAAGTGTGCCCGCCCTTGCATTCCCAAAATAGAAAGGGGGGGCTTGCCGAAAAAACCCTTGCCGAAATTCCCCCTTCTAATTTCCGAAATCCCCCCCTTCTAATTCCCTTGATTTTGTGGCTCACACTACCGGTCAATAACGTGATCAGAAATCTCAACTAGCAAACAAGTCGCAGCAATGAAGATTTGAGTGCGTGCGCGTTCACGCAAGTCGCAGCAATGAAGAAGGAGGGGGTGCGTGCGCATTCACGCGAAAAGGGGGGGGGGCCTTTTCGGCACAACATTGGTATGAGAATATTGTAGAGTTTGTTCCATTAATTTCAAAGTGTCAATTTGGATTCCGTAACAGATCCCTGGTGGTCTAGTGGTTAGGATTCGGCGCTCTCACCGCCGCGGCCCGGGTTCGATTCCCGGTCAGGGAACATACTGTTTTCCTTTGCTCTGAACAGCTCTTTCGGTTTGCACTAACGTTTTCTTTATAAAGTAAATTTTATATCAGTGTTCTCTTTATAAAGTTAATTTTATATCAGTGTAGGCTGCTGAAGGGAGGACGGCTCATAATCATGGCTGGCATGGAACAAATGGAATGGCATCAAACTATGTGTTTGATGTATTTGATACCAATCCAATGATTCCGCTTCCAGCCGTTACCACGAGCACATCCTCCCAAAATAAAGGTGCCACCAACCTCCTGTTTTTTATATTTAAGCAATAATGCACGAGGTGTGGTATATGGCCAATATACCATGGCTAAGGGCTGTTCTTAATCACGACGCAAAGTGGAGTGCATGGATACAGCCCATAGCCGTGGTATATTGACAATATACCACAAACCCCCAAGGTGCCTTATTGCTATTATTTAACTAGGCAAGTCAGTTAAGAACAAATGTGTATTTACAATGACGGCCTACTGTGAACGCTGCGTGTAACACATCCGGTGTCAGAATAAATAAAAAGCAAGGTCTGCTAACTTACTGCCCTTAGCTTAGGGCAGTAAAAATAAATGTTTGGTCATACGCATGGTACACGTCACGAGTATGTCAGCCAATCAGCATTCAGGGCTCGAACCACCCAGTTTGTAGTGCTTATTTTATCTGTTGAATTCATTTATTCACAAATGTTTGTACTAGGTCATTGATTAAGTAACATTTTTGAGAAGCGTCATTGCCACAGTCAATATGAAGAAACCAATTAATTAACTAACTACCCAACATGATAATAATTGAATCATAGTTACTCGTACAAGTGAAATTAGGGGGTAGTTATCTTGGCCTAGTGGTTAAGGCGACAGACTAGAAATCTTCCCGCGCAGGTCAAAATCCTGTCGACAACGGGTTGTTGTGTGCTGCTGCCTGCTGAATCATAATATCAGTCAAAATGTCAGATATCTCTTTTTATATACAAAAGATGTTGGATATTACCAATATCCGATTTCTGTCGACAGTATTATCAGATGTTGTCGTGGCCGAGTGGTTAAGGCGATGGACTAGAAATCCATTGGGATTTTCCCGCGCAGGTTCGAATCCTGCCGACAACGTTTATTTTTCTCTTGTGATTAACGCATTGCCCAGGCGTTTACATTGTATCACAGATGGCAGGTATCCGTTATTGTATCACTACACATAAATCGCGAGCTACAAAGTATCGTACTTTACCTACATGAACTCCTGTTCATGACAACAACAGTCAAATAAGCAGCAGTGCGTAGTAAAATGAAAATGGTGCGTAGTAAAATGCAAGTGTTAACAGGCTAACTTTAACTAGTACGGTGGAATGGACTAACGTTAGCAAACCAAGTTGTTGACCATGACTGACAGTGGAAGCTTATGCAACGTAACTAACGACAATAGCTATGTAACGTTAGCTAATTAGTTGCAGACGCCAGCCTTCCTAAATTGCAAAAGGGCTGCCCTCTAGGTAGTCTCATATTTGCTTAACTTTACACATTTGCAGACAGGACAGCTTCCTAAAACGACAAAGACGAAGTCATTGCCACAGGCAACAGGCAAGTAAGTTTGCCAATAACTCAACTTTAAAGAACCTCACTTATTCATGCGAGCATAGTTGGTTGGTAGTAGTCGTACATGTAGGCAGTTGTCGTGGCCGAGTGGTTAAGGCGATAGACTAGAAATCTATTGGGATCTTCCCGCGCAGGTTCGAATCCTGCCGACAACGTTTATTTTTCTCCTGTGATTAACGCATTGCCCAGGCGTTTACATTGTATCACAGATGGCAGGTATCCGTTATTGTATCACTACACATAAATCGCGAGCTACAAAGTATCGTACTTTACCTACATGAAATGAGGTTACGCCTGTCAATCAAGCACTCCTGTTCATGACAACAATAAGCAGCAGTACCCTGAAACTATGGCAGACGATTGGGACGAATTACTAGATGAGGTTGAACCAAAGTTCTGTCGCAATGTTTCGTTGACGCCACAACTTCAAGGGAATGTTTAACGCAAACTGGGGAGGGAAAAAAACTGGTGCGTAGTAAAATGCAAGTGTTAACAGGCTAACTTTAACTAGTACGGTGGAATGGACTAACGTTAGCAAACCAAGTTGTTGACTATGACTGACAGTGGAAGCTTATGCAACGTAACTAACGACAATAGCTATTAGTTGCAGACGCCAGCCTTCCTAAATTGCAAAAGGGCTGCCCTCTAGGTAGTATCATATTTGCTTAACTTTACACATTTGCAGACAGGATAGCTTCCTAAAACGACAAAGACGAAGTCATTGCCACAGGCAACAGGCAAGTAAGTTTGCCAATAACTCAACTTTAAAGAACCTCACTTATTCATGCGAGCATAGTTGGTTGGTAGTAGTCGTACATGTAGGCAGTTGTCGTGGCCGAGTGGTTAAGGCGATAGACTAGAAATCTATTGGGATCTTCCCGCGCAGGTTCGAATCCTGCCGACAACGGGTTGTTTTGCAGCCTGTTGAATCATAATATCTCTCTGTATCATTCTGTCAGTGGTATACTGCAAAAAGTCAATGTGTTCATATGACGTTATTATTGAAACTCAGTAAATGTTATCTAAGACATCTGTATATCTCTGTTGCATGCTGTGAATGTCATTGTATGTTTTACAGTTGTCATTATCTTAGGAAGACCAAAATGGTCATTCACGGGAAGCCATAAAGTCTAGTAGTGAGCCTTTGGTAAAGCATGTATTTGATAAAAGCTCTCTTTCAATCCCTATTTGTTCTTATGTGAGCAGGTGCTGCCCAGTTTTCCTTGGTGGTAGCTCCATTGCAAATGGTGTAGGAACAGCCGTTTCACAAAGGTTAAAAGTGCTGTTAAATTGTAGAGCTGGTGTCATCAACTGGATTCAGCCGCGGGCCGATTTTTTTATTTTCTTGAGTGGATGGTCAGGAGGCCGGAACATAATTACGAATAATTTCAAATAACTCCACTGCAAATTGACCGCAAGAAGCCCAAACATATATAATATTTAACTAAAACAGACAAATTTCTAATCTTGCTTACATTTGTGTATGATCACATACTGTATATCTCTATATTATGCGTGGGAATTCTTTGGAACAGATTTCCGTTTTTACAGTCTTATGTCCAACAATAAAATGATAAAATATATTTTATTTATTTTGTTCAGAAAACGTGGGGGGCCAAATAAAATCACTTGCAGGCCACCAGTTGGGGAACCCTGTTGTAATGTTAATTGTGTGTAAGTATGGATCACATTTTAATATGACTCATTGTTTAACCTGTGCTGACAGGTCGTGGGACCAGCTGAAATGTATCTCCTGTGACTTTCGGGTGGCCATGTTTGACGATCATGAATGGGACCCCTCTTGTGATGACCTATTCTTCAGGTGAGCCTCCTCTCATTGGGCCTGATGTATCTTTATGGGTTAACAAACTCTTTGCAGAATTTAAATATTGTTATTATCCTGAAACAAGTTTGAAGTTGTTACAGAAAACCACAAATCCCAAATATCTCAGATTTGAACAGAAGAAGGCAGTGTAAACCTTTTATTTTGGGACTTCGTGAAAATAAACTGGAATAATCTTCATTTGATTCTTAATGTAAAATACCTTTTAAATGGGGATTATGACTTTCACCTTGATTGATATCCACCCTTTCAGAGAAACGGGTAATTTTTTTTCAAAGTGAGTATGAATACACAGTGGTTTAATTTAAAACTTTTTTTAACCATGCTCTGAGATCAGTGCATGGCAGATAGGAATTTCATAGGACAACTGGTACTAGTGGATGGAGACAGACTTTTATAAAGGCAGTCAAACAACACAACAATGCCACCTTGGGTGCCTCTCTGGTTCAATATTGTGTTTCACTGACAGAGAGCTTGCCCATGATGACAAAGACTGACACTTAAGCTTAGTTAATGCAGTGAAGTGGAAGACGTTACAACAGTAACGCTGTAAGTATGCAGGCGTGGGTATTTGGTGCTCTTAACACAAAGACAGGAATTCAATTCTTCTAGGCTACACTAATTTGATACTATTGGTGAGAGTCGACTTGAAATGCAAACTAAGACAATAGACAGAAGGGCTGTGCTCAAATGGGAGAAAAACATTTTAAAATATAAAAACAACAAAGCCTATCGCAATCACAATGTTGGTATTTTGGTGCAGGTAAATTATGGCACTTGGAGCAGCGTATGCTTTGTGAACAGCCTCTTTCTTTCATCTAAAATATACTGTAGCTAGTGCCTTTCATTTTTTGAAAAATGTTTCATAGTGTAGGATTGCAGCAGCACAGCTTTGTTGAATCCAGACTTTTGTGTTGACAAAATGGAGGTAGTAGGCCTAGTGAAAATCCAGTGCAAGAACAGCGAGCAGGGAGTACTCACATGGACCCTACCACGTTGTTTTCCTAGAGAATGCGCAGTGGCTGATGTTCCAAGCTTGTGGGTTTTCCTGTCGGTGTTCTGATCTGTTCTGGTGGACACTTGGTGGTTTCAGGCTTTGTGCTGGAGTATAGAGGTTTTACTAAGTTTCTGAGAGACTAGGGCTCAGGATTCATTTATCATTCAAATGTGCTTGTTAAATGCAACGTAACGTATTGTGCAAATGATGCAGAAATTAAGCTTTAGTATGGACATGCTTACCATCAAACTTCCATGTCCATTGTGTCTTGTCTAATTTGTCTTTCCACTCAAATGTATTCCTTCAGCTGTAAATTGCAGGTTAACTCTGGAATATTTGTGATATTTCCAATCATTCAACAATATTTCAAGGGTTCTTGGAGGCTGGTTTTGTTCCATGCACATGACCAATTTGTGTCAAGTACTTTGTGAATTTAGTACTACTTATCCTATCTATAACTCTATATACCAGTATTATACTGTGAGAGAAATTAATCTATTCATCTAGCTCATTGCTTAGCTAACCAGCCTTGTCTCTTTGTATCTCTGCAGGAGCAACATGCAAGACTGTCAGAAGCTGCGGGCCAAGCTGAGGAGAAGAAAAGGGGCGCAGGCGCACGCCTACCAGTGTAGCTGGCACTCTGCTCGAGACCTCACCGACCTGAGAGAACAGCACCAGCTCAAGTGGGTCTGTGGGAAGCATGACATGTGACAGCCTTCTTTCTATCACACACACACACACCACTTTGCAGTTACTTGAAAACCAATGTCCTCTTGTTATAGACAGCCCAACACATATTTTTCTGCCTTGAGAATGATATAGGTCTTTCTCTGCATTACATTTAGTGTGTTCTGGGTTTAAAGGTAAATGAACAAAGTAGGTCTTCTGCTATCTTTAGAGATGTGATTTTAGCTAGCTCAGTTTTAAGAGCAGGTATATGCCAGACCATATTTGTGTGAAAACGGTACTTATGAAAGATGAGGCTAAATTGAATGAGTCTTATGTATAAAAAATAAAAAATAAAAAAAGTATGTTACATGCTTTTCTGTAGCCTTTCCTTCTCTATCTTAGTTTCTATCTCCCTTGTCCTTTTGTTTATTTCCTCTTCTGTCCCTTTGAGTTTGAGTCAAATGCATTCTCTGTTCAGTGATTTCTGATCTTACCATTCATGTATTGTGTATAATATGAAGGTGAGGTTAGTGTGAAGTTAAATGATGCAAACCTTTCCTGATGCATCTGTGCTAGACATTGAGACATAAAATATTAAACATAAAAGCATTACTTCACTCTGGCAATCTAGTAGTTGATACTTTATAAATGAATCATAATCAAATGAAGTATTCTGTGGATAGTTGATTAAATATGTACTAATTTATTCATCATTAGGGAACCATAAAAAAGCTTAACTTCCAAATCCATTCATGGGATTTGTTGTGATAGCCCAGTCAGAAGTAGGTATTTTGGATGGTAAAAAATGTGCTCATATTATGTACAAAACATCTGCATATGCGTGTATAGACTAGGCTATTCACATTTAGTCATAGTTGAATATATGTTATATGCACTTTTTCTCCTTGATAATATTAACACAATTGAATTTCAAGTTTAAAAAGTTTGATGTGCATTGACTGTGCTTTGTGTGGCTCAGGTCACCGTATTAAATCAATATCAGTGACAGTGCAGTTTGTTGACAATGCTGGTCATTCTGTGCAGTGGAGAAGCGAAGGGGGTTAAGACCTTTGGGCCAGTAACAGAAAGGTCGCTGGTTCGAATGCCCAAGCTAACGAGGTGAAAAAACATCTGTCTACCTTTGAGCAAGGCAATTACACTTAATTGCCCCTGTATGTCTTTCTGGATAATAGCATCTGCTAAAATGTAAATGACTCTGTTTTTATAGTTCTCACTTCACTGCTATGTTTGATGAAATGCTAGTAATTTGTTATGTCATCGTAGTCACTGTCAGAAAGAGACTGGTCCGGGTCTTCTTTCACAGTAGCATCACCAATCCCCTCTTCATCTTGGACTTCTATGTTCTCATAAAGCTCAGAGGAGGATGAGCTGCTTGAATCATCTGTATAAAAGACTTACATTACCATCTACATACATCCACAATAGGCTACATGTTTTCAGCAATTGCATCTACAATGCCTTCAGAAAGTATTTATACCCCATGACTTTTTCCATATTTTGTTGTTACACAGCCTGAATTTAAAATAGATTAAATTGAGATTTTGTGTCACTGGCCTACACACAATACCCCATAATGTCAAAGTGGAATTATGTTTGTAGACATTTTAACAAATTCATAACAATTTAAAAGTGTTATGTTTGGGACAAATCCAACACATCACTAAGTACCCTCTTCATATTTTCAAGTATGGTGGTGGTTGCATCATGTTAAGGGTATGCTTGTCATCAGTGAGGAATAGAGTTATTTTTAGGATAAAAAAAACGGAATGGAGATAAGCACAGGCAAAATACTAGAGGAAACCTGGTTCAGTCCGTTTTTCAATAGACACAGGGAGACAAATTCACCTTTCAGCAGGACAATAAACTAAAACACAAGGCCAAATATACACTGGCCTAGTTACAGTTTTGACTTAAATCGGCTTGAAAATCTATGGACGGACTTGGAAATAGCTGTTTAGCAATGATAAACAACCAACTTGATAGAGCTTGAAGAACTTAAAGAAAGTATAATGTGCAAATATTGTAGAATCCAGGTGTGCAAAGATTTTTGAGATTTACCCAGAAAGATCTGTAATCACTGCCAAAGGTGATTCTAACATGTATTAACACAGGGGTGTGAATACTTATTGAAATTAAAATAGATTTTTAATTTTCAAAAAAATTGCAAACATTTCTGAAAACATGTTTTCACTTTGTCATTATGGGGTATTGTGTGTTTTTATTTATGTCATTCATTTTGAATTCAGGCTGTAACAAAGTGGAATATGTCAAGGGGTATGAATACTTTATGAAGGCAATGTACATTAGACAGTACATGACTCTAGAATCTACTGCACAGTTGTGATCCATGTAGGGGAATACGGGTACCTGGTGCCGCCATTGAACATGACTTAATGTCAAGGACTAAGCTTAATCTTTGTCAAGGGAACCTACCCTTAATGATAATGCATCAATGTTTGAACATTTTAAATCACCCCTTTGTATTAATGGCATAGCCACAGGAAATAGGGGTGCTGAGGGTGATGCAGCACCCCCTAATAATTCGAAATTAAATAATAAATAAACAATTCTAATGAGCAAAAAAGTACAATTAGAGAACTAAGCCTTAATTACTCCTGTATGAGCGGAGAAAAATACTAATCTTCAGTGGCTTGGTAGCCTGTTCTACTCCCTACCAAAAGCCTGTGACTTGTCAATGTGATTTTGTTTCACCTGAATCTCCATCTATATTTGGTTAATTCTCTGGCTGGCCAAATAAGTAGAGGTGGTAACTCATCTATTTGTTTGCTCATCTATCACTGATTAGAAACATTTAGTATGCAATAATGTACCCTAAATCAAGCGTAGGCCTATTGTTATGCTAGGTCGCATATAGGCAACTCCAAAAGCCAGCAGTGGTGAAATATGAACAGGAGACTCATGCTTTTGAAAGTATAGATTGCTATTATTTTCTATGGGTATCATGACGAAGACTCTCAATGTAAGACCCTACGCCTGCTCCCTATCAAAGCGAAGTGAGGATTGTGGATCAAAAAAGCATGGGCTTGCCTTGGACTATGTTTCAAAATCACTTTTTTTTTTATATGACGTTGCCGTGACGCAAGTTGTGTGGGAAAAATATTCTGGATTTTATTCTGTTATATTTCATTATATTCTCAGCCTGCTATAAAATGTGTGTTGACTGTGACCAGTGTAGCCTAAGTGTGTCTTCTCTGTTTAATGAGCAAAATAACTTGGTTTTATATGCATGGCACAGCCATGTAGCCTATAGGCTGCACAGACCAGTAACATAATTAAACTCAAAATATGCCATTATTTTGTATTATTTTGAAAATAAATTGTATTGGTCCTATAATGTTTCTTAGGACCTGCCAAAAAACAAATTAATAATGGATTTCTTTGTGATGGTGTATATTTATTAAAATAACATCCACCCACATCTACTCCCACTCCTAATCATGCCGGCATGTGCACAGTAGATATAAAATACTTATCCCGGCAAGAATGTGTTAAAAATGGGACTGTATGAATTGGGTTCTAAAAAACATTGGCAGATAAAGAAAATTTACAGGCAACATGCTGTAAAGTCTGTCTATAAAGGGTATTAGTGTCTTTAGTTTAATGGCAGATTAGAGTGAAAGTTGGCCAATTTCCTCCATCTGAATGAGGACAGTCTCTCTCTTCTGCTCTCTCTCCCTCCCTCTGTTGGATTCAAGCATGTGCCTGCCAGGAATACTACCCTTTCCATTATTCACTGTGATAGTAAATCTGGCGAAAACTAAAGGAATTAAGTACAATTTAAATCCTCACAGATGTTTATGCCCCATACCCAATGGCCTCATCTGTCAAGCTACCTTAGTTCTTTGAATTTAGTTTTGACACAACTTGAAATCACATTGGCTTATAAACTTAGAGAAACCTTTGAATATGATTTGTTCTTTTTCTTTCAGGGATTACACCGGTGGTCGTCAAATTAATTTGTCAGGTTTTGAAACACAATATGACACCAGCAAGGAGACTGAGAATTAGTCTCTGCAGGGAACATTACATGGTTCAATGGAAATTCTGTCCACCTTTGAAACACACATGCACAGACTCATCAGAAATATCAGGTACCTTGATTTTGATTGCTCAGTAGGTGAAAGCTACTGTTCACAGGCTGTTGCTGATCCTTGTGTGTACTTGTTGATTGCACAGGGGAATGTGTATAGGTGTTTTCTGAGGAGAAAATGAGAAAATGTGCTCCCAGTGAAGTAATTACGAATCTACATATTTTCTCCCAAAAACTTTCAAGACAATACTTTCATGTACTGTTCTGTAGTGCAAAAGGCCTTTGCTGTTGTGTCTACTCCATTCAGTGTTTAGACACAGCCAGATAAATTAGGTGTTGTTGTTCTCGTGATTTTGACTTGAACGGACCTGACTGTAGATGCTGTTCCACTGCCATCCCCACGTTGTAGTAGGATTCCCCTGATGATGTACTACTACTCGATCCCAAGGATGGCTCTCTTCCACAGATCAAGTCTGTGAGGGCAGTTTCTCTCAAATCTGGACCTGGGTGGTTAGCATTCCACACAGTTACTCTGTTAACGTTGATTCATGAGAATGGATTTCATAGATGCACTGACTGACTCCACAAAAGCATTTTTGGACTACAATTATTTTATTTTGTTTATTTTTTGTAGCATTTGTCGTTGAGCATTTTAAACTGACCTGAGTCTAGCAGCTCCTTCTCCTGTGTCTCAATGTTTTCATAGCATTCCCCAGAAGATGTGCTGGATGACACCAGCGAATGCACTGGACATACAAATGGTTGTTAGTGCTAGTATGTTACAATAGGGCTCTTATTCAACTTTTCTGTCACCATGGGAATTTCCAAAAAATTATAACTTTTCTGATTCCTTATTCTGCAAACGGTTATAGTAAAGTCCCAGATTTTAAGAGGACATTATGTCCTTTTAAGACAAAGAAGAAATCTGTCGGACATGGACACAATATGATCATGGTAAAAATCTGGTTCACCCAACCTGACAGTAACTTACGGCTTTGGGTGGCAGTGTTATTTCTCTCAATGCCATTGATTGTCTCAGCAACAATATTATATTTCTCAGGAGCGTCAGAGGTCTCTGCTGTCTGCGTGGTTTCCCATGGCTCTCTGCTTGTGCTTACTCCATTGTCAAGGACCCTGACTAATGAAAACATAAAAGACCATTTGGTTGGCACTGTGAGCAAGTCCTTGGACCACTTTCTCCCTTAATAGCCATGTGTCACTTCCCATATTTTTTCTTTTAGAATTTCACTATTTATCCAAAACTATGAAGATGAACAGACCAAGTGCAGTAGCCATGGCAATAGAGGGTTGGTCATTGAAGTCATAGTTTTCATAGTCAGAGTCACACAAGGCGTCGGTGTCATTCTGAGAGGGTTGTTGGGAAAGGTACTGTGGAGCTGCATGAAAGGCCACAGAGAAAATGTATTCTGACAAATGGGACACTTGAACTAATAAGACATTTCCTAAAATTGCAAGTAACTAATGGGCACAGAGAGGACAAGTGCATCAGTAGGAACTCACTGTAATCAGCTGTGTCCGTGGTGACTGTGAGAAGGTTGACTCTCTCCCCTCGGTCGGTGTGTTGAGACTGGATGGACAGCAGGCGGCCATCTTGTCTTTGGTGAACCAGAAGTGCTAGTAATGAAGGGAAAGTTTTACCTTTGAAACTTCTCTATACCAAAGCTAGGATAATAGGTTTGTTGGTCTTTGTTGTATTTGATGTTGGAAAAGAAAATAAGGACAATACATCTCAAAACCAATTAAATATTTGAATTAGACCACCGTCACATATGGCACATATTCAAACATTATCATCCTTGTGAAATAATAAATGCTGCTTTTTTTAAGTTGGTGTGAAAACAACACTGGTGGTGGGACTCTCTTAATGAGCAATCAACCAACCCAGTGATATGTATACTGTTCCAGTTTGGTGATTTCCTTTGTGTACTGTATTGAATCACATTGCATTGTGTTGTTGTATTATCATAATTGGCAAACCATTGAGAAGAATATGTAATACCCTTCAGACAAAGCAGTTTCTCAGTGTTAATTACTACTCATTGATGATAGCATGTTTGTTGTTGTTGGTGTGAACAAATGGGGAGAGTGGCAGTTGAGTCTGAGGCAATGAAAGAGAAAGAAAAATAGAGAAACACGATGACTCACCAGCTCTTCTCCTGTAAGACAGGAAGAGTGAAGCATTGGAGAGGAGTGTGAGGAGGAGGGCTATAGACAATGCGATGCAGCCCCAGACAGCAGCTGTGGGAGGAGAGGACCAGCTCTCTGCACTGGTGACTAGTAGAACTGAGCCTGCTGGAAACAAGAACAAATCATAGTGCAGAGTACAGACTAGATAACAAATTCTTCTTGACATGTTCATATGAGCAGAGCAGGCACTCTTGGTGTATTATTACACAGATGGAGGGTCATGTGTGTCAGCATCTATTGAAGGCACCTGTGGTTGAAGTCTGGGTGTTCTGTTCTGCTGTCTCGTTGCCTGGTTGAGATGGAATTCCTGTCAGGGAAATGGAAAAGTCCTAGAGGTGTTAGAGAACTAGAATGTATAAGAGATGCATGGCTCACTTCTCCTGAGTGTTCAAGGCACTCTTGTTTGAAAGACGGGGAACATTTTTGCTTAAAAAAAACATTTGCTCAAAAATTGTAAATCCAAGAGGAGTTGTGTTTGTCCATCTGTGTATCTAATGATCTATTGAACCAATATCTGACTCTTATTCAAAAGTTAGACATTTCAGTCAGTCATTTGGCAATTACTGCCAGGAATGTGTGCGTTTTCTCTTTAAAAAATGTACTTGAAATGTGGAGGACTCACATATTGATGGATGTAGCCTTTTGAGTAGGCCTACATAATTAACTATCACTTGAGGTGTTCGAAATGGATGGGAAACATGGTCAACAAGCCATGGCCTTGACAGAACGGGAGTTTCAGACACACTAAAACTCACACTATACATTTAGCAAAAATTGTTCATTTAGATGCAAGATTCAAAACCCATGGAAGTGGCGAACAACTGTTGTCATGTTGAGGTCAAGGCAGTTTGGATGTTTTCTCACCAAGGAACTCTTGAACTTGGCTCCCAGGTTGAACATCTTTCATTGAGGGTCTTCCTCAGACAGAGCTGTTGCGACGTGGTATTGACGTGGTATGTCTACTTTCTGAGTGACATGCATTACTTAGGCCTGTGTGTTTCTTTTTTTTTTCATTAATGAAAATAACAATAATTCATATGCAAAGCAGCTGTCTCTTTTCTGCTTATGACCTCTCTCACATCACCTGATCTCTGCATTACTGTAGGAGGATTTGAAGCTTGTTTGTCAGTGTCAGTGCTGAGTGTGACTGAGACTCAGTGCTATCCATTCAGACACGCTGATAAGGTCACGAGCCAAATCATTCTTGATTCGCAATCATCAGAATCCTGATTGTCGACATTTAGCGTGCTGAAAATCAGCACTATGATAGGGACTTGGTTCGCCACCAAGACACCAGATGTTCAATCATGGTAATGTATTTTACATGTTATTACTGCACTATCCATATTCAGACCAATCTAAAGATAATATAAAAACACTATGACATGATTGTGAATACAGTAACTGACAATGATAATATTATAGCTGCAGGCTTACCTGAACAAACCACTGCAGCGTCCTCTTTGTGTCCACAGTCGTTGACTGTCCCCATGGAGGGACACTCCCATAGGTTCCTCTCGCTCCCTCCACAGTTCACCTCGTCTAAGAGAACCTGGCCAACACCCGCTTCAAAGGACCCGTCCTCCCCACTCACATTTAGGGCAGAGCCACAGCCCAATTGAGCACAGACCACGCCCCCATCTCTCAGGTCCCAACTATCGTCACACACCGTTCCCCATTTTTCCTCTCTCCACAACTCCACCCGTCCCTCACAGTGGTGTGAGCCTCCAGCCAATCGCACGGCCTGGTGCCCTGAGGAATGGACAGATCAACCAATCAGTTCATAGATCATCAGATAACCTCGATAGAAGCTGGGCCTCACTCAGGATCATTAAAAAGCAGCTTGAAAATGGAAGCGTGCTGAAAGGAGGAACTTGTTGCAAAGCGTCCACAAAACACTTGAGACGGCCCATACGATGGCTCTCCATGGCATGCAATTTGCAGGCGTTACTGCAACAACGTGTTTGTGGTTGCTTATCAACAGCGGTAGCTATTACTCTTGCTCAAGATAAATTGTGCCGATCCACTCATAAGCTTTGCAATGAGGGTCTTACCACAGGTTATCTCAGTCAGGTTAGAGCAGTCCGTGTATGAGAGCTCTGTACAGTTCTCCACAAGTAGGTCTCTGTAGACACACTGGCTCAGACACGTTGAGCTGGAATAGTTTAAAGTAGCTGTGCCATTCTGTCGGAGCTCGTACACTGCCCCGCAGCTCAGGTTGGTACATATGTCCTCCACCACTTTGGCCCACTCTGCAGACCCAAGGTCAAAGGTCACCGGCCTCCACAGCCCTTGATGGAGCACCTCGACAACCCCAGAGCAGTGCTGAGATAGCCTGGGGGGGTGAGATATGGCTGGAGGGATGGGGAGATGCAGAATCAATATGAGAGTGAAATACAGATGGCTGTTTATATTTCCCCATGTAGTGTAGCCACATGTACAGTACATGTTATACATGTTATACAGCATAATACACACACATACCCACACACATTGAATGCCCTAACTGTTTGTTGGCCTATCGGTTGCCGTGCTCTGCAGACGTTCAGCAGAGCAGCCACATCCTATGAGTCATGTCCTGTGGAAATGTCACTGGGTGGTGAATTCGGAGGGGGACACTGAAGTCGACCAACCTGATTCTAGAAACACCACGGGACCAAATACTCACAGTGGTTTCAAATCATGTGACACTGGAGCCTTTGGTACTGCATTTCACACTTCAGTCTTCACTTAATTTAGGTTCAACAAATAGAGAATGAAATTGAGGTTAGTGTCGTATGGTTATAACTGAATAACTGATTGATAGCATTTTCCTTCAAAATCTGACTCCACCGGACCATTTGATATCCTCTATGACACAAATGACAATTGACCCATTCTTTTCTTCTTTTTATTTTCTGTTTGTGTGTTAGAGAGAGCATGTTTGTATGGGATGTTCCTCCCACTTTGCACTAACGGAGCCTTACGCATCATCATCATAACCCTCAGAACAATTAAAATATTGTCATACTATGGCTTATTTGATGGTGACCTGTATCATTATAGTAAAACAAATGCCTTTGCCTCATATCATTTCGATCTCAGTATAATGACTTGTGAGCAATCAAGTTCTCTGCAGGATTGTTGCTTGAGGTTGTGTCTCCTCCCTCTAAGAAGCACACAGACACCTTACCCATTCATCCCTCTACTTTAGCACCTAGCAATTTGACTGCATGGGCACGAGGGATTGGAATTTGGGGTTTAGGAAGGAAGGAATGGTGGATGGTATTCAGAGAGTAAGATCGATGTAGATTGCAATGTCCTCCGGAACCAAATGAAGCTTGATTGGAGGCTCGGGTTCTGAGGATCTTTTTAGCATAATTCCAACCATTTAAATAAAACTGGAACTCACTTAGATTGGATGTCTGCTGCTCATCAGTCTCTCTCGACCCAGAGAAGTTCCCCGGAACAGAGTAGGCTTTATTTAGAAAGCCTGAAATGACAAACAACAACAAAGTAAACTAAGATAAATGAAAAATTATTGTAGTTATGCGTATTGTAGTTATGAGAGTATTCATGCAGCTGTCCAATCAGTTATTTCAGCTTACCACGTGTTGTCAATGCTATATGAAGCCCAGGACACGCAGCGGTAAATTACAAACAGGTTATTGAATTTGGCTCTAATCAGAATAATCTTTTCCATTTTGTAAACTGTCTGTTGATGGTATTTCAAGGTGGCTACACAATAGTCCCATTAGAAGGATATAATATGGAGTCTGTAAATCACTATATTTACGTTGGATTTCATAATAGCTATTATTAACTGCCTCAATTGGTTAATTTAGTTGATAGATGGATATGCCATGAATAACATCTGTGGCTCAATGTTGAATTAAAACCAATTTCACACTAGCAATGTTTGAGGAATCAATGCAGATAATGAATCATCTTCGTGAAGCAAAATAGTTTGTTCATGCTTTAACCCATGACACAGCTCTCCTCCTCGGAAAGCAAATCATTTTGAACTATCACTTTGTTTATGTATCACTCTGTGACAAATTAGTGATTCATACAAAAACATGTACGTTTCAGCCAATCCTTGTTTACTATGGTTGGTTGATTTGAATTCCCTGTACTTTTATGTTGCGTCAAGCGGTCTTTGAATTTTAGCTAGCTAGTGTTCGATGAATCGTATTGGCTGTTGCAGTAAACTCCTTGCTTTGGCAAGTAAAGTAATCCTCTGTAAGATTATGCAGCATTTAGCCTACACCTAATTGGCATCACTCCGGTCAGTCCCTTTTTGTAAGAATATGTTATTACTTTCTTGAACACACCAACACATGGCTGTCAAAAAGTAGAGTAAAACGTAACAGACAGAAATTAATTCTAAAATATGGTGATGTTGAAGCATAATAAAAAAGCAAATGTGACTCCACTGCCAACTATTTTGATGTGCATATCTTTAGTATTCATACAAACAATTCTAAAATACATTTGATGCTGTGTTTGATGTACATAGAGTACAACTGTCATACTTTCCTTCAAAAGAGCCAATAAAGATAATATAGTTGAATACAATCAAAGTAGAAATATTAGATTAAACTATGTTACCTTGAGAGAGAACCAGAACTGACAGAAGTATTGCTGTCCTGAACAGTTCCATCTCCCAGAAAACAGTTAGGCCGGGGTCCTTTAAGCATACTCCTCAACCGGAAACAACTTTGTTCTTTTAATATTAATAACAATCAAACGAAAAATAATGCACGTTACTGATCTTATCATGAATAAAGCAGTATATGTCAGAACTTGTGTACTCACTATATTTCTGTTTGCACTGCTGCAACTTGTGGTTTTCCACAAGCATCGTTTCTGACACAAAATCAAAGTTATTTAGATATTAGGCCTACCACGTGTTGTCAATGCTATATGAAGCCCAGGACACGCAGCGGTAAATTACAAACAGGTTATTGAATTTGGCTCTAATCAGAATAATCTTTTCCATTTTGTAAACTGTCTGTTGATGGTATTTCAAGGTGGCTACACAATAGTCCCATTAGAAGGATATAATATGGAGTCTGTAAATCACCATATTTACGTTGGATTTCATAATAGCTATTATCAACTGCCTCAATTGGTTAATTTAGTTGTTAGATGGATATGCCATGAATAACATCTGTGGCTCAATGTTGAATTAAAACCAATTTCACACTAGCAATGTTTGAGGAATCAATGCAGATAATGAATCATCTTCGTGAAGCAAAATAGTTTGTTCATGCTTTAACCCATGACACAGCTCTCCTCCTCGGAAAGCAAATCATTTTGAACTATCACTTTGTTTATGTATCACTCTGTGACAAATTAGTGATTCATACAAAAACATTTACGTTTCAGCCAATCCTTGTTTACTATGGTTGGTTGATTTGAATTCCCTGTACTTTTATGTTGCGTCAAGCGGTCTTTGAATTTTAGCTAGCTAGTGTTCGATGAATCGTATTGGCTGTTGCAGTAAACTCCTTGCTTTGGCAAGTAAAGTAATCCTCTGTAAGATTATGCAGCATTTAGCCTACACCTAATTGGCATCACTCCGGTCAGTCCCTTTTTGTAAGAATATGTTATTACTTTCTTGAACAAACCAACACATGGCTGTCAAAAAGTAGAGTAAAACGTAACAGACAGAAATTAATTCTAAAATATGGTGATGTTGAAGCATAATAAAAAAGCAAATGTGACTCCACTGCCAACTATTTTGATGTGCATATCTTTAGTATTCATACAAACAATTCTAAAATACATTTGATGCTGTGTTTGATGTACATAGAGTACAACTGTCATACTTTCCTTCAAAAGAGCCAATAAAGATAATATAGTTGAATACAATCAAAGTAGAAATATTAGATTAAACTATGTTACCTTGAGAGAGAACCAGAACTGACAGAAGTATTGCTGTCCTGAACAGTTCCATCTCCCAGAAAACAGTTAGGCCGGGGTCCTTTAAGCATACTCCTCAACCGGAAACAACTTTGTTCTTTTAATATTAATAACAATCAAACGAAAAATAATGCACGTTACTGATCTTATCATGAATAAAGCAGTATATGTCAGAACTTGTGTACTCACTATATTTCTGTTTGCACTGCTGCAACTTGTGGTTTTCCACAAGCATCGTTTCTGACACAAAATCAAAGTTATTTAGATATTAGGCCTACCACGTGTTGTCAATGCTATATGAAGCCCAGGACACGCAGCGGTAAATTACAAACAGGTTATTGAATTTGGCTCTAATCAGAATAATCTTTTCCATTTTGTAAACTGTCTGTTGATGGTATTTCAAGGTGGCTACACAATAGTCCCATTAGAAGGATATAATATGGAGTCTGTAAATCACCATATTTACGTTGGATTTCATAATAGCTATTATCAACTGCCTCAATTGGTTAATTTAGTTGTTAGATGGATATGCCATGAATAACATCTGTGGCTCAATGTTGAATTAAAACCAATTTCACACTAGCAATGTTTGAGGAATCAATGCAGATAATGAATCATCTTCGTGAAGCAAAATAGTTTGTTCATGCTTTAACCCATGACACAGCTCTCCTCCTCGGAAAGCAAATCATTTTGAACTATCACTTTGTTTATGTATCACTCTGTGACAAATTAGTGATTCATACAAAAACATTTACGTTTCAGCCAATCCTTGTTTACTATGGTTGGTTGATTTGAATTCCCTGTACTTTTATGTTGCGTCAAGCGGTCTTTGAATTTTAGCTAGCTAGTGTTCGATGAATCGTATTGGCTGTTGCAGTAAACTCCTTGCTTTGGCAAGTAAAGTAATCCTCTGTAAGATTATGCAGCATTTAGCCTACACCTAATTGGCATCACTCCGGTCAGTCCCTTTTTGTAAGAATATGTTATTACTTTCTTGAACAAACCAACACATGGCTGTCAAAAAGTAGAGTAAAACGTAACAGACAGAAATTAATTCTAAAATATGGTGATGTTGAAGCATAATAAAAAAGCAAATGTGACTCCACTGCCAACTATTTTGATGTGCATATCTTTAGTATTCATACAAACAATTCTAAAATACATTTGATGCTGTGTTTGATGTACATAGAGTACAACTGTCATACTTTCCTTCAAAAGAGCCAATAAAGATAATATAGTTGAATACAATCAAAGTAGAAATATTAGATTAAACTATGTTACCTTGAGAGAGAACCAGAACTGACAGAAGTATTGCTGTCCTGAACAGTTCCATCTCCCAGAAAACAGTTAGGCCGGGGTCCTTTAAGCATACTCCTCAACCGGAAACAACTTTGTTCTTTTAATATTAATAACAATCAAACGAAAAATAATGCACGTTACTGATCTTATCATGAATAAAGCAGTATATGTCAGAACTTGTGTACTCACTATATTTCTGTTTGCACTGCTGCAACTTGTGGTTTTCCACAAGCACCGTCTCTGACACAAAATCAAATAGTAGTGTGCTCTACAGACAAAAGCCTTTCTCAGACACAGACTGGCTGTGAGATACACCCACTGCCTTATACACAACTACAAGATGTTTAATTGTTGGCTAACACCCTCGACAACTCATTTTAACCTCCTAACGACACTCAAAAAAGGTTGAATAAACAAACAAACTCAAATTCATATGCAATTTAAGAGGTTTACCCAAATTACTATTATCTCCTTATATTGATAAAGAGGAGCATGTAAAATGAATCAGACCCAAATAACCCTGTTTTAGGATTCAGGCGAACACAACAATACATCTACTTGAAAAGCCTTATATGCCAGAACACTTTTGAGAAAAGCTGTAGCCGCTGGCAATACTAAAACTATATTATTAGTCTAAATTAAACATTGATCGAAGCGAAGAAATTTTCATCAGTGTTTTACATGGGCTAGATAAGAATTTAAGCACTGTTTGTGTGATTGTGAACAAAGACCAACTCCAATACCATTCAGATGGTAAATTATAGGCCCAGAGTAGGGGAAGGCATGGAAGGTCTGCCTGTCTACCTCGACAGTCTGAGCAAATAAAGGAGTTGAGTAGAAGCTGTCCCCATACACAGTAATGGAATCTATTTTAGGCTATCTTATGATAGCACTTCACAAACATCCTGAACTTCAGTACGCAAAGGCCACCATTATGACCAATGAAGACTACCTCAAACAAGTAAACGTTTCCTTTTATGTGAGGCAGCTGATCTTCACTTGACTGGACTAGGCCTTGGCTGTACCATAGCCTTGAATATAATTGAGTACCCATATACCAAAGGTCATCAAGGTCAAGGTCCTGCTTAGCAGGAAATGTAAAACTAGTAGTGTATTTGAGGATTAAAAAGGACACGGAAGTTTGTAATTTCCACTTTGAAATTTGAGACTTGATTTTCCCCTAGGAAAAATGTATCAACCCCTATAAAAAATGTTATTAATTATAATCCACATAATAATTCTCATTTCTTGTTGCTGCAGGATTATTTTCAATGATGACATTAACTTCTGTCATCTTTTTTTCATCTCCTCGCTCACCCCCACATCTCATTCCTTTGTATCTTTTGGGGCAGCTTTTATTTAGCTTAATACATGACTGACAACATCTAAACCGCCGATGGCAAGGTAAATAAAGGATTGTCAGGATGTGACAGATGGATGACTTGCCCAGTTGTTCTGGGGGCGGAGTAGACTTTTTAAGTCATGTCAATCACGTCTCTCCTAAATGACAGCTCTGCAGGCATGCCTGTGACATGATGGGAACATATATAATCAACTGAGTATCCTAATGACTGATACAACCATGTAGCCTTTTTTCAGTTAGCTAAGCTGAGGACAATGAAAATCCTTACTGTTTCATAGCGTTAATTATTACTTGAGTTAAACTTATATCTTCAATTTGTATTACAGTACCTTTTATTGTTATCCCTGCAGAGTATCTCCAAATGATGCCATGAAGGTCAGTTCCCATGACTAAATGTCTCTTCCTTTTTATATGATAATACAATTCCTACCTACCTTTCCAGTCTGGTGACTTTATCGCCTCCCACTGCCCTCAGGGTCTTGCATAAATCAACGCAGACTCCGTCATTAGCATAATGTGGTCACAATCAGACAATGGGCAATGGAGATTACCTGTCACAGAGTGGGGCTTGAGCTGTTCTCATCTTATTAAAATTATCACTGTTCCTCCCAATGAAATTGGTATTATGGTCCCTTGGTCTCCTTCATTACAATTATTATTACTGTTCCTGCCATTCCTATTGATTAATGAAGGAAACAGTGTTTCAGCTTCAGAGTGATCATTTAGACTTGAACTCATATTAATCAAAATTAACAAAACCACAAAACAGGTTGAATATTGCATTCTGCATTCAAAATAGTACAGCATTATGAAATCAAATGTTTTAACAAGTGAATTATTTATGTTCCAATTACAATTACCCTCTTTCACACCCATTTAATCTTACTTTTGGTGTCTCTTTGTAAACTTAGGAACCCTATTCAATCACATATTGTATTAATAAAAAACTCTTGCACTGACAGAATTGTTTTGTTCCCAAAACTAAACAATGTTTTCAAGAAACTCAAATGCATAAAGGTTAGAACTCTTTGGTTGTCTACGCTGTTGTGCTACAGGACAGCCATCTGCTAGGAAGTAAAGGAATCGTGTGTAGCTGTGATGTCTACCTTCTCCCGTTTTTCATGGGAAAACAATTTCTGGGAAATGTATGCTTCACAAGTCCAGTAGCCCAGCAGGCAGATACACATAGATTATATTTATATAAATCATCAACTCTCATCTGACAGAGCCACAATTTTGGACACTGACTGAATACCAAGCATGTTGGTTTGGTAGTGCAGCTAATATGTTGCCAAGGAATACGAGAATGTGAACAAAATAATTATCAACGAGATTCAGCAAAGTTTAATACATGGAATAGAATCAAAAAAGAAATGAAAGGACTTGATTACTCTCCTTTCAGAGAAACTCAGTAACTCTCTTCCATTCATTCATGTTTTGATTTGTTTTGTAAGAATATTTCAAAGAGAACTTGTGATTTTTTTCCAACTTGTCTTTGTCTCAATCTTTATTTTTTAAAGTTTTACATAGATCATGTGCTTTATTTAAATGTCTTTCACAACTCAAACATGAATTGTACAGATATATCTCACTTTTTGAACTAGCCCCAGCATTTGCAGTGGGGCTGTACTTATCAGAAAACAGTAGAGATTGGAGCCAATGTTATGCTTGAATAACCCCAAAACATTTGAAAAATGTCCAAGCTCTGTCTTTGCTCTGAATATGTCTAGATCATTTACCAGTCTTTCAGACTGAGGTCAAAATCTATTTTCAGTTTTATCTTAATTCTTCCCTTTTTCAGACATATGCATAGTCTGTTTTGTGAGGACAGTTTTTTGCAAACTAGAAATCTGGGTTAAAGGATAGGAAGAAAGAGAGCAAAGTAATAAGATGGTCAAGATATTCTGGAGATGGTGTACTGCAGTTTGGAGAGCATCCTAACCATCAACATGACAGTCTGATACAGCAACTTCAATGTGAGTAAAAACAAGCTGGCCACAATTGTCAGCCAGCAAAATCATCGGTCAGCCACAGGAACAGCTGGGCAACCTCTCATAGGGCAACTAAAAGGAAAGCACTGACTGTTGTTAGCGACCCATCCCACCCTCCACACACCCTCAGTTCAAGAGGCTTCCCTCTCACATTCTGATGTTATATTGTGCTATAGAGAGCAGATACAGTTGAAGCTGGAAGTATACATACACTTATGTTGGAGTCATTCAAACTTGTTTTTCAACCACTCCACACATTTCTTGTTAACAAACTATAGTTTTGGCAAGTCGGTTAAGACATCTACTTTGTGCATGACACAAGTAATTTTTCCAACAATTGTTTACAGACAGATTATTTCACTTAAAATTCACTGTATCACAATTCCAGTGGGTCAGAAGTTTACATACACTAAGTTGACTGTGCCTTTAAACAGCTTGGAAAATCCCAGAAAATAATGTCATGGCTTTAGAAGCTTCTGATAGGCTAATTGACAACATTTGAGTCAATTGGAGGTGTAACTGTGGATGTATTTCAAGGCCTACCTTCAAACTCAGTGCCTCTTCTCTTGACATCATGGGAAAATCAAAAGAAATCAGCCAAGACATCAGAAAAATAATTGTAGACCTCCACAAGTCTGGTTCATCTTTGGGAGCAATTTCCAAACGCCTGAAGGTACCAAGTTCATCTGTACAAACAATAGTACGCAAGTATAAACACCATGGGACCACGCAGCCGTCATACCGCTCAGGAAGGAGACGCGTTCTGTCTCCTAGAGATGAACGTACTTTTGTGCGAAAAGTGCAAATCAATCCCAGAACAATAGCAAAGGACCTTGTGAAGATGCTAGAGGAAACAGGTACAAAAGTATCTATACCCACAGTAAAACGAGACCTACATCGACATAAACTGAAAGGCCGCTCAGCAAGGAAGAACTGTAACTTGCATTTATATATTTGTTCAGTATAATTACAGGCTCGTTTAATGACTGGGTCATTCTTCCTGATTTGCAAGGGAGCAGCGCAAGATCTCACTAAATTAAAAGAAAGTTTAGATTTTCTACTGGAAAGAAAAGTTAGGTGAGGTTGTGTAACTACTTTCCTACACTGCCACTGGAAAGGAGAGGGGCTAAATTTGCAGGATAGATGGAGCGAACGACCGGGGGGGGGGGGGGCAATTATATTGACTGACAGCCCACAGAGAAATAAAATGTACTGTAACAGGATGACCTAAGTGAGAATTGGCCTGTCAATACAATGGCCCAAGGCATGTATTACCGCAGAGCAGTCTCAAATGCTGAGTCACAGCTCAGTCCCATTTGGGTTATAGCTCAACACTGGGCCCTGTGTTTGTTCCTGTGTCAGGTCACATTGACTTTGGGTGGCCATGTCACAGTACAAAAGAGTGTGATCCACTACTCCAGAGGAATATTTGATCTCCATTCTCCCATCAAGAAAATATCTCAGACTACCATTGCAACTGCTTCAGTTGAATCTTGCCCCCTGGTGGGCCAGGAAAGGCGAGTGTGTGCTTGATCCATGACACTGGACAAGAGTTATGGGAGTTTAGGTGTAAGAAGGAATCGAGAGCAACCTCTTTGTTTGAAAGACCCGTGGCTTCTTAAATAAGCTACAGTTGCTTCATTCAAAAGCACTGCTTGACTTGGATTGAAATAGGTGCCGGTACTCATTTTGAGTCCGGTACTGATTCCATTTAGGTGCAGGAGCTCCACAGTACATTTGAGCTAATATTCTATAAAAGGAACAGGAGTTTAAGCAGTAGAAAATGTGAGGAGCCGGTACTCAGCTCCGGTGAGCTCCTGCCCAAGTCGAGCACTGTGCAAAACTAACACAAATCAATAGTCAACTGCCATAGAGAGCCGACAGTCAAAAGTTATAGCATCGATGAGACAGAATGTCTCACACTATAAAAATATACGAATCTGCAAGGCTGTCTATGATGATTAGATCCCTTGAGTGTGTGAGTAGGGTGAGTCTGCAAGTGTGTAAGATTGAGAATGTGAGAGTAGAAACATATATAAGACTACCAGTCTGTTTCTGCTTTCAACAATATATCAGTTCTTTGTTGCTCTGCTAAACAAGCAGGACAACAACAAGTTGGCTGATGCAGAAACAGACTGTGTAACCAGACTGGCTTAAGATTTTGTATGACACTAAAACAATATTAAGTGTCACACAGACAACATGTGTTTTCACAGGAAAGGGAAGAGTTGTGTGTTGTCTCACCGGCATGCCGTCAGATTTGCGGGTCCCTGCATAGACAGAGCCACCTTAGCACCCTTTCCCCAGTAATGCCCCCTTTACATACAGCTTTTCCAGCCAGGCTGAAACGAAACAAAGCTGTGAAAATGAATTCCCTCCTGATGGAACCAGAAATTATTTCTGAATCTGTTTGGTGGTCACTTTTACCGGTGGCGTTTAGTGGCTTTAGGGCGGGACGTGGAGGGGCAGTCACCCTTTGCCCCCACCAGGCACAGTGGGCAGGGGCCTTGGTCCAGCCCTGAACCAGACTCATGGCCTACATGCTCCATCCAACCCCCTCTGCCTGGGCCCCAGGCCCTGGAGGTCACAGCGCTGCATCTCTGGCTAACGTTCCCTGGACGCCGCCACAGGACCTTGGGTGCAGGGGGAGCCGGCACAGCAAATAGCTCCTGGAAAGCCTTTGGCTCCTTGGACCCACTACATTCTAAGTTGGGGGAAGCAGTTTTGGCGTTGTGGAACCCAGACCTTTTCCTCTTCCGCCTCCATTCAGACACCAACCCTGGTCAGAGCTGTTGGAGGCTATAGGGAGAACAGAGAGGGGCAATCAGTTAATCATAACCTCCTTTTAAACAGATATTTAAATATTAGGTTCAGTTTTTTGATAATAACAAGGTCAATATAGTTTGATTCTAAAATGTATTCTGTCATTTCCATCCCTTCTCCTTCCATATACCCATTTATAATGTAGCCTAAATGTATTTATCTAGCCTACTTTACAAGACTAGGTAGGCACCTAGGCTACTTTTATTTTTGTTACCTGGAGAGAGAACTTCCTGGGAGCTACGGGTAATCATGGTTGAATTCTATCCTCTTCTATCAGCCATGATTTTAGGTAGGCTGAGACCGATATCAAACCAGATATTTGCGTCTGACAGATTGTCACATGGCCTTAAAAAACACTCTTGCTCTGACGTAATGTACAGTGACAATTATCAGGTGCCATGATGTAAAACAAAGATTTGCCGCCTGCTTTATGAGTTCAATTGTGCCTGTACATGAAACCCAAAAGAGGGCGCTATTAGTTCTTTCAAAATCGCCTTAAATTGTTGCTTTTACCTGAGATTTCTGAGATGACCCAATCCTCCATTTCATGGGTTAGAAATGAAGAGAAAGGTTCAAAGCCAAGATAAAAGCAGCCCTACTTTGCATTTTGTGATGTCATATGCTAACAACAAAATCTTCACACCCCTACAACTGTTTTTGAAATCTTGGTCCATGGAGAGTGGAGACCCACAGAGACTGCAGGCTTTTGTTTGAACCTATACCAACTGATCAAACTATAGCTGATCAACAACAAACCCTTGACTAATTTTATCAGCTACAAAAAGCCTAATATGACCTAACACTATACAGTCAAACTTTTCATCATCACTAGGCCTACTTGATCTCACATTTTGGTAAAAAATATATTTGTCAATTCAGTGTTTTTGAGAAAAATGCCCCTAAGCTCTCCGAATCAACAACAAATAGGTTAGGTATGCATTTTCTGGTCAAGAGCCATACCTTTAAAGCTCTGCATAAACACCCAATGAGAAAACATTTTAGAAAATTGCCCAAATATCAATTTGCGCTTTGTTGGCAACGACCCTCAGATAAGATTGAAAGAAAGCAGTGGAGTGAGATTAATGTCAGCTGTGTGTAATTGTGGACAGAGGCAACTGTGATTTGCTCCCTCCAAACACAGTTCAAACAGTTTTCCACCCTCCAAACGATCTAAATATAAAGTGAAGGAGGTAAAACGGCTATGTTGTTCTTAGTAATAAGTGGTTATCATACACTATATATACAAAAGTATGTGGAAACCCCTTCAAATTAGTAGATTTGGCTATTTCAACCACACCGTTGCTGACAGGTGTATAAAATCGAGCACACGGCCATGCAATCACCATAAACAAACATTGGCAGTAGAATGGCCTTTCTGAAGATCTCAGTTACATTCAACAGATGCCACCTTTCCAACAAGTCAATATATCAAATTTCTGCCCTGCTAGAGCTGCCCCGGTCAACTGTAAGTGCTGTTGTGAAGTGGAAACGTCTAGGAGCAACAACGGTTCAGCCGCGAAGTGGTAGGCCACACAAGCTCACAGAACGGGACCGCCAAGTGCTGAAGTGGGTAAAAATCATCTGTCCTCGATTGTAACACTCACTACCAAGTTACAAACTGCCTCTGGAAGCAACGTCAGCACAAGAGCTGTTCTTTGGGAGCTTCATGAAATGGGTTTCCTTGGCCGAGCAGCCACACCCAATGCATAGTGGAGGAATAATGTCTGGTGCTGTATTTCATGGTTTGGGCTAGGCCTCTTAGTTTCAGTGAAGGGAAATGTTAACGCTACAGCAAACAATGACATTCTACACAATTCTGTGCTTCCAACTTTGTGGCAACAGTTTGGGGAAGGCCCTTTCCTGTTTCAGCATGAAAATGCCCCCGTGCACAAAGCGAGGTCCATACAGCAATGGTTTGGCGAGATCGGTGTGGAAGAACTCCGTATTAATGCCCATGATTGTGTAATGAGATGTTCAACGAGCCATTGTCCACATACTTTTGGTCATGTAGTGTACCTTCACTAGACTGGAAGCAATTTCTCTCTAACTTTGTATTCTCTCTAACACACACACACGTCTGAAAAGTGTGATCGTTTAGCAACTTATAACACCACATAAGGAATGGATGGAAAATTGATTACCACAAAATCTGTAATGCTGCGGGTGAGTACTGTAAAGAGATGCACAATGTCCTACTCCTACACATTAAAACAGTAATTCTCTATTGTACATGACAGATAATGGTGTCTGTTCTGCCCAACAAATGTATATAAATGCTCTTTAACAGGGTTCGTGTTAAACTGTTTTCCTAGTACAATTGTTTTATACATTTTAAGGAGCGTCATGGTGTGTGAGAGTTATTTAAGGCAGGGCTCTCCAACCCTGTTCCTGGAGAGCTACCATCCTGTAGGTTTTCACTCCAACCCTAATCTAGCACACCTGATTCTAATAATTAGCTGGTTGATAAACTAAACCAGGTTAGTTACAACTGGGGTTGGAGCGAAAACCTACAGGAGGGTAGCTCTCCAGGAACATGGTTGGAGAGCCCTGATTTAAGGTACTCTTCAGAGAGGTAGGGTTTCAGATGTTTTCTAAAGATAGGCAGGGACTCCACTGTCCTGACTTTAGGGGGAAGCTGGTTCCACCATTGGGGTGCCAGGACAGAGAAGAGCTGAGCTTTGACTGGGCTGAGTGGGAGCTGGCCTCCCGCAGGGGTGGGAGGGCCAAGAGACCAGAGGTGGCAGAACGGAGTGCTAGGGTTGGGATTTAGGGTTTGAGCATGGCTTGAAGGTAAGGAGGTGCAGTTCCCCTTGCTGCTCCGTAGGCAAGCACCAGGGTCTTGAAGATGATGCAAGCTTCAAATGGAAGCCAGTTGTGTGTTCGGAAGAGCGGGGTGACATGGGAGAACTTAGGACTGTTGAACACCATGCGGGCGTCGACATTCTGGATAAGTTGCAGGGGTTTGATGGCACAAGCGGGGAGCCCAGCCAACAGAGAGTTGCAGTAGTCTAGATGACAAGTGCCTGGATTAGGACCTGCAGCGCTTCCTGTGTGAGGAAAGGTTATAGTCTACAAATGTTGTAGAGCATGAACCTGCAGGAGCGAGTCATTGCTTTGATGTTTGCAGAGAACGACAAGCTGTTGTCCAGTGTCACGCCAAGGTTCTTTGCATTCTTGGAGGGGGACACCGTGGAGGTGTCAACCGTGATGGAGAGGTCTTGTAGCGAGCAGGCCTTTCCCGAGAGGAAGAGCAGCTTCGTTTTGTTGAGGTTGAGCTTGAGGTGGTGGGTGCTCAAACCCTACTCATCTCTGCCAGGCACACAGAGATGAGTGTCGCAAGGATTATAACAGATGAAAGAGAGTCAGCTTTGGCAGAGCGGAGAGCCTTGGTGGCACAGAAGGGAGCAGTCTCAGTTGAGTGAGCCGCCTTGAAGCCTGAGTGGTTATGGTCAAGAAAATCGATCTAACGAGATAGTCAGAGACGGCACGCTCAAGTGTTTTGGAAAGAAAAGAAAGAAGGGATACCAATCTGTCGTTTTTGACGTCAGAGGGTCAATTGTTGGTTGTTGAGAAGCGGAGTGACTCTGGCCATCTTTAAGTCAGAGGGGACGCAGTCAGTGGTCAGGGTTGAGTTGATGAGGGAAGTGAGAAGGTCTCCAGAGATGGTCTGAAGAAAGGAGGAGGGGATGTGGTCAAGTGGGCAGGTCGGGCAGGCTGGGAGGAAAGGGGACAGTGAGAGTCATAGGATGCAGAAAGGGAGGATAATAGGGTCGAAGAGGCAGTCAGGAAACAGGAGGGAGAAGGATTTAGAAGGAAGAAAGGATAGGATAGAAGAGGAGAGAGTAGCGGGAGAGAGAGTGAAGATTGCGGCTGTGCATGACATCTGACCACCAAGGGAAACAAAGTAGTGATAAGAGGCATTGATTGGGGTTTGTAGGCTAACAGCCTCTAGTGAAGATGAGGTCAAGCATATTGCCTGCCTTGTGAGTGGGAGGTGAATGGGAAAGGGTGAAGTCAAGAGGAAAGGAGTGAAAAGAAAGAGGTGGAAAGAAATTAATTGAAGTCAGGCGTGAGGAGGTTAAAGTCACCCAGTACGATGAGTGGTGAGCCAGTGTCGGTATATTAGCTTATCAAGGTGTCAAGCTTATTGAGGAATTCTCCAAGGGCGACTGGTGGGCGATAGATAACAACAATGTTAAGTTGAGTGGACAAGTGACACTGACAGCATGGAATTCAAATAAGGAGATAGACGAGAGAGGGGGAAAAGAGAGTCTCCACTTAGGAGAAATTAGTAGCCCTGTGCCACCACCACAACGACCTGATGCTCTCGGACTATGTGAGAACACAGATGACGAGAGAGCAGCTGAAGTAGCAGTGTTTTCTGGGGAAATCCATGTCTCCGTCAGGGCCAAAAAAAGTGGAGGGACCGCAGATTGGCAGTTCCAAACTTTGCCAGAGACTAGGAATTCAACATGGGTTGTGCACGCAGGTTACACTAAATTAGAAGGATTGCAGCCACGGGGTTGGGAGCATCTGTAAAACCTGTGAACTGGGAAACACAAAGCTACAAAAAAGCCAAAGGAGATGAGAAAATAACTAGGTAAGATACTCAAATGAGAGTGGCAGGAGCCTTCCTCGCTTTCCTTCCTCAAATAACTCTGCAGAACGACTCGGCAAAATGTCTTTGCTTCGGCGACATCTCAGCTTACAGTTGCCGCTGAAGTAGTCCCCTAACACTGTACTGTGACTCACCTCTACCCATAGAGGCAGACCAGTCACTCGCTCTGAATCTCACTTCATCCACAATTGTTCCGAATGGACGTCAAATATCTTCCTTCGTTCAAGTCCACCTCATTCCGTCAACCAAAATAAGGTTTTGATGCTTTTCTCTATTTTTGGATGTAGACTAGTTCTGTCATCCAATTTCATGACACTCAGTCATTTTCAGAAGACCTTTCTAAACCATGCTTTGTCAGTAATTACAGTATGCCATTGAAAATAAACAACAGTATTTGAAAAATGTGTGAACTATGGTGAAGTCATGTCAACATGTGTAGTATGTATATAAGGCAAAAAATACCCCACTTCTAAAGGAAGAATATTGAACAATTCTTTATTTCAACATTCAACAGGGTACTAAATACTGTAATTTGCATCCTCTCATGTTCAATCAAATAAGAAGACTACTTCCGCCCCTCCAACCATCACAGTCAGTCCTATCTGCATGTTTATCACTGGGATGGTTTTTCAGATTGATCCAGACTAGGTGTCTGATTCACTCTCCCACAGAGAAATGACAAATGTAACATGTACTGAAACTACCATAGAATGGTTAATAGCAACACAGCCAGGAAGGTAGGGTGACAAATAGGCTGTGGAGCGGTATTATTGTGTTTCTCATGCTGAGTTATTGGACATAGCTGATGGTCAGTGTGTCATCTCTTCACACCAAAGACTTTCAAACCATGTCGATAGCTATGGGGGTGGTAAGTATGTGTGTACATGATGTACTGCTCATACATTGGCGTTTTCTTGTCGAGTGCAGTGCATCATAAATGTTTCCAGCAACATGGAATGAGTCATGCCCTGGACAAAGATTACTGAAGATGCATGATAAATCAAATATAATTTTTTTGAAACCTTTGTCAAAAACGACCTATTTGCATTTGGTAACTACTGCCAAGTTTGACACTAGAAGAGAAACTAACCAAATAGCTTTCCAAGCCAACCTAGTATTATTTTCACCTGTTTGCTACAGGAACCTTTGCTGTGGTATTGTGTGGCTCTAGTCTTGGACTGCATACCATTCCAAAAACCTTACATCTTTCCTCTGCCCTTGACGACTAAACCTTGCAGAATGGAAAGTACTGGATAGGCGAAAGCAGAAGCTCTACCTTCCAATATGCAAGAGGTTGGTTAAGGCCAGATGGATAAGGTCACAGTTTTTGGAATGGTACTCAGCCCTGGCTTAATATCAGACTCAGGGTTTTCCCCTAACTAAATGTATTTTCTACCGCCACGGGGCTTCTGGTTTGAACAGGAAAGCCACTTGAACCACTCGAGGACTGGGTGGATGTCAACAGACTGATTTGCATGAGGCACAAGGTCTTAATTTGCTATAATTGGAGAAAGTTATAGAAGACGTGCCTATATAATCTAATGAGACATTTCATTAATGAGTCAATTATTGGTTTGAATAGTTTTGCATACTTACACAGATACCCTTTTCAATGGTAACACATTCATATACTACCTACTACATTAACAAGCAATTTACAAAAGCACTTTTACCACAACAAATCATTATCTCCCTCTAAAACAGCTGGACTGCGGACAGGAATGGACAGGACTGCTAAGTCTGGCTGTTTACTTAAATAAAATTATTCCATGACGCATTTCCCACCACAACCAAAACCACTTTGAGACCTCAGGTATAGTGTTCAATATTGCCTCAGACAGAATGCCCAAGGGAGGAGTAGGTGTTTGATTTCGTAACCAACTAATATCCTGTCCTATGGGTGTCATTGAGTACACATGATTAAACCTCCAGTACGCCCACAACTGGGGCATATTCATTACACCAATTCTGTTGCAAAACGTTTCTTAAACGGAATGGAACGGGACCTACCTGGATTTGTCCAATAGAAACTCTTGTTTTCATTGCAAAACAACTGTTTGGACTAATTATTACACCCCTGATGTTCTCCTCCATTGATCATGAATCCTTTGACAATGAGATTGATGTGGTTGTACCATACACAAACCTTCAGTCTGAAGGGCCTGCAGAAGGCCTGGGCCCAGAACTTGGCCCAAACTCATTTGAAATGTTGTAGCAGATCCAGGAAGACAACAATGTATGTGCATTTCTCTTGTGCTTGTGTCAAAAATGTGTCCTTTATACACACTGTACAAGGACAATATACTGTATAGTCATTATACATGAGGCCAAAGCTTTGTTACGTTGGTGGCAGAAGTGGAATTGTGACCATGACATCCATCACTCCTGAAGTCCTATGAAGGACTAGTTAGTGAGTCAGTGTTGACATGCTTTTCAATAGGGGAGAGTTGTGTAACAACTGCAACCCACCACCCAATGGATCCTGTTCCAGAATAGGTTACAAACCCTTTTGAGTCCCTACAGTACTATACTGTAGGTCAGGTCTCCATGATACTGATTGGTGTATCACGAAGCACACACCACTACCTCACCACTACTCTCTATATACCGTTACCCTGTACTACAGACCACATACCTCAGTAAGCACCCACAATGACTCACATGGCACAATAGCTGAGTCAATTCTGCGCAATAGTCAAGACTCTCTCTCTCTCTTTAGTTGTCTTGTTACTGTTGCTCACTGGAGCTAATTGACAAGGACGGGCGAAAGGGTGATTGTTGGTGGTGTGCTTCACACATCTTTGCACTCGTCAACAAGACATCCATTTAATCAAATGTAATCTGTTTGACGGAGACAGAGCAACTCCTTGAAAGAGGAAGTTTAACTTTTTAATTTGATTTACTGTATTTCTATAGAAATTGTGTTACCCCAATTATCTGCAACAGCTTCACTCTTGCTGATCCTGGCGTTATTTGCCAGTCACCTGTCAAGTCAGATCAGTGTGATGGACAGAACACAGGAAATGAAAGCTATGCAAGATGTTTGAGAACAGCAGAGGCATCATTTAAAATGTGTGGGGATGGTTGTACTGTAAAGTACAACATTCTCTTGCTGTTGTACCTCCTGTGTTCAGTTAGCTATGATTCATCATTGGGAAGCACTGCTGATTACACAATCATAATCACTGTTACTATTATTATTCTGTTTATTATTGGTCAATGCATTCTTTTACAAGTTCGTTCCATTGTACTTCTGTCAGTAAAGAACATCGTTAAGGTCATAATTGCATAGCTGAAGCTTTTCTGACAGCTATGTGCCCTCTTTTTGCATTGTTTTGTTTAGCAGTTTCTATGGGGGTGCCACAGGGTTCAATTCTCGGGCCGACTCTTTTCTGTATACATCAATGATGTCGCTCTTGCTGCTGGTGATTCTCCTTTCCACCTCTACGCAGACGACATTCTGTATACATCTGGCCCTTCTTTGGACACTGCGTTAACTAACCTCCAGACGAGCTTCAATGCCATACAACTCTCTCTCCTTCCGTGGCCTCCAACTGCTTTTAAATGCTAGTAAAACTAAGTGCATGCTCTTCAACCGATCCCTGCCCGCCCGTCTAGCATCACTACTCTGGACGGTTCTGACTTTGAATATGTGGACAACTATAAATACCTAGGTGTCTGGCTAGACTGTAAACTCTCCTTCCAGAATCACATTAAGCATCTCCAATCCAAAATGAAATCTAGAAATCGGCTTCCTATTTCACAACAAAGCATCCTTCACTCATGCTGCCAAACATAACCTCAACTGACCATCCTACCGATCCTCGACTTCGGTGATGTCATTTACAAAATAGCCTCCAACACTCTACTCAACAAATTGGATGCAATCTATCACAGTGCCATCCGTTTTGTCACCAAAGCCCCATATACTACCCACCACACGCTCTCGTCGGCTGGCCCTCGCTTCATACTCGTCGCCAAACCCACTGGCTCCAGGTCATCTACAAGTCTTTGCTAGGTAAAGCCCCGCCTTATCTCAGCTCACTGGTCACCATAGCAGCACCCACCCGTAGCACGTGCTCCAGCAGGTATATCTCACTGGTCATCCCCAAAGCCAATTCCTCCTTTGGCCGTCTTTCCTTCCAGTTGTCTGCTGCTAATGACTGGAACAAACTGCAAAAATCACTGGAGCTGGAGACTCATATCTCCCTCACTAGCTTTAAGCACCAGCTGTCAGAGCAGCTTACAGATCACTGCACCTGTACATAGCCCATTCAACTACCCCATCCCCATACTGCATTTATTTATTTATCTTGTCCTTTGCACCCCAGTATCTCTACTTGCACATTCATCTTCTGCACATCTATCACTCCAGTGTTTAATTGCTATATTGTAATTACTTCACCACCATGGCCTATTTATTGCCTCACTTCCCTTATCCTACCTCATTTGAACACACTGTATATATACTTTTTCTACTGTATGTTTGTTTATTCCATGTGTAACTCTGTTGTTGTATGTGTCGAACTGCTTTGCTTTATCTTGGCCAGGTCGCAGTTGTAAATGAGAACTTGTTCTCAACTAGCCTACCTGGTTAAATAAAGGTTAAATAAATAATTAATTAATTTAAAAAATTGTTCTCTAGGCCTCTGTCTTTTGAAATGTATTTGACATACATTATTCAAGTGACTTTTGTGGGAACCCAACGGGCAACTTCCTCAAGTATGTTCATGCATTTCCTATAACAGCCATCACTATTGAAACAATACACCTCTGTTTCCGATGCAGGGTAGTTCATCAGACTCCACCATGGAGAGACAAGGCAGGCTAATTGACACACAACAGTAAGGTTATTAATACCTGTGGAGCGAAACAATGGGACTTTGTAGAATGAAACATGGAACACGTACAGCTGCTTTTCAAAACAGCTTTTCTACCTCCATTCATTTGAATCAGTTTTTCATACACAAGCAGTATGAATAAGGTACTCTCAGATTGAAAATGAGTTAGTATAGCATTTTGTTGCACCTCTGTCAAAAAGAAAGTAGAAAAGGAGAATGCCAGGAGAAGGAATCCCAACTGTACTGAGTTCAAAACCGCTGCAAGAGGATGTATAGCATGTGTGGCGTAAACTGCCTAATACCCACCAGCCTCCTGTGGTAATGTCAGTTTCTGTTCTCAGTATGAACACTGTCCCCAGTAGGAAACTGCTACAGTCACCTACATGCACCCAGTTTAAGCATCTGCCAGTAGGAAGCATCCTGCAGCTTTTGAAGTTACAGCATCAAGACCAGCCATCGCTCCCATCTGTAAGAGAGCAGTCACACACAAGCAGTTCTCACTTCTACACCAAACACCCCACTTAATGGTTGTCTGTGCATTTATTGCATGTTGTTGTTGTTCACAGACAAAGTGGTCTAGCACACCCCCAACCTGAGCAAGTACATCTTGCTTTCTTAGTGGCGTTAACCTGCCACATCCCACTGGCAGCTAGCTTAATCGATACCTCTTTCCTCTTCCTCCACCCCATGAGTCTTTGGTTGCTGACCTGCCAGTGTTATAGGCCGGCTGGACATCAGTCCTGATGGCTCCCAGTCTGATTGTCTGTCATTTCCTCAGCTTGATGTCATAGGTTTTAAGCAATCAATACTTATTTTTCTGAAGATGTTGTACACATCTTTTTTGCCATGTAGGGGCTGAATCCCCCCCCAGCTTGGACCATTAGGTTTAGTTTGGTCCCAGTCAATATCCTTGACATCATTTGAGTAAGAAAATTCTTAAGATGTATAACTACCACAAGTTTATACTGGCCTGATAAAGGAGTCAATCTATAACACCATCTGCAACATTATCACAAAAATCTCAAGTATCAACGTACAAATACTAAACCTTCCAAGTTTCTCAATGGGATTAAAAATATATATTTTTTGTGAAGTCTCAGTAAAAATTCAATAGCACTGAAACGTCTCCCAGACAGAGGTCAAAGTTCAACAGCAGGTCAGAATCACAGCAAGGGCCAGGCTGCAGCCCTCTGCGGTAACCATGGGAACTGTACAGTGGTGATTAGCCAGGACCTGTAGTGAGCGGGATTTGGGCTGGACGGCGTATCGGAGGGATTTGGTCCTGGGCGGCGTATCGGAGGGATTTGGTCCTGGGCGGCGTATCGGAGGGATTTGGTCCTTGTTAGACAAGTTAAGCTTCGTACATCATGTATTACTACAGGGAATGGGATTGGTAAATGTGACAAAACCATCCCTATAATCTTTACTTTATTTGACTTTATGTCAAGACACCACAGGCTTAGATGAGTACATCTTGATAATTCATCAGAAACGTATGAATGTAAGATGTCGAATAGATAAATGAAAGGACAGCTATGAACATGGCATCTTCAGAATGATTAAAATAGCTTTCAGAAATACTTGGTGCATTTCTTTCTGAATGCCATTTTAAGCCTGGCAGAATTCCTCAACATTGTGAAAGAATTGTTTACTGCTGCACAATGCGGAGCCACAAGGAATTCTGTGATGCTCGGAATAGAAACAGTGGCTAATTCAATTCTACTACATAACTAAACAGGACTTGATCACTAATGTTAAGATATGCACAAGGAAAACAAAACTCTTCTCAGAATTTTCTGGGCTTCTCATTGAATCACTGGACAAAGAGCTTGAAAACTGCACAGAGCAGTTTGGCTGCTGGATTATGGCATGATTGTTACGAGCACTACAGGCCATGTGACTATCAGGCAGCCTATGAGGTCATGGAGCAGTCAGTTCTCAGCTCCCGAGAAGACTGTCTCCACCACCTAGCAAGCTCCCTCTAAACACCATGGTAAATAGTCATTTCCCTCTGAAGCCATGAGGACTTTTTCCAACAAGCCAAAGAAGACAAGACAGATTTTAGGCAATATGTTATTTATATTTTATACATATATATTTCAATTCAGAGAAAATTAGTATCTAACGATGATATGCTGTATTACATTCAGGTTTAAGCCCTTTAAAGACATTTTAAACAAGAATTTAAATGACAAGAAAAATCTAAATCTGAGAGAAGACAAAACGTCACCCGATAACAATCGAGAGAACTTCAATTCCATGAGACTTGAGTGGTTAAAAGACCACACCAGATAAACAGGCAAAGAAAACAAACTCAAAACAGTATGGTATGCTCTCTTTCAGAAATCTCACATTGTTCCCTCAGTTCTGTGTTCAGACATCATTTTTGCTTAATGGGTGTACAATGTTAATTCTCAGGTTGTGTTGGTCCCCCTAGCTCACTCTCCTGAGGTGATGTCAGACAGGAAATCCAGTCCTGTCAGTCTACGGTCTCAGAGGCACTGTAGCTCTTGTTTACGACCTCTCTCCAGAGAAAGAGAGTAAAGTGCTGGTGTTTAATCCGGTCCATACATGAAGACGAGACGAGCACAAGAGACCTGAAACAGCGGCATTTGTATAACTACATAGTATACTGTACAAAACAAACCCCAAACACTATACAAATATACAAAATCAACAGGATTAAAACAAAGTCATTTCAAAATATTCATTAAGTGAGGTGAAAGAAGAAAAACAAACGTGTTGATTAAGAAAACTACAGATTATGGTAGGATTTGAGTTAATATAGATGTGCCCAATATCTATAAGTAGGATCAACAGCAAAACTTGCTTAAGTGAGTATAATGCTAAACCTTCAATAGAGTGAGTGATGTAGTATTTTGAGCATCTGCTTCTTCAACAATACAACCTGATAATCAGAGACAACGGGGTAGGAGATTTGTCTCATGTCTTATTGCTTGCCAAAGAGATGGACTTTTATAGGGCTCTACAGTTACTTCTTAGAGAAGCGAAAAAATTTAAAAAAGGAAAGAAATGATCCCTTTTGCCAGTTCTGTCACTCTGAAACACACACACACACACACACACACACACACACACACACACACACACACACACACACACACACACACACACTTCTCAGGATAAACGTTCCATATTACACTGAAAGACTGCAAATTAGTTCAAGTCTATGCCACCTGTGAACCTGACTGCTTTAAAAGGAGAGAAAGGATTCCCATGGAAACACAGGAAGATAAACTATGCCTAGACAAATTGAATTAGATCTGTCTGGCCCAGAGTGTAAAACCTGAAATGGTTAGTGCATTTCACATTCGCTTCACAGCGTGAAAAAGTGATGGTGGTTGCGGGTAGGTCATTGTTGGTCCTCCAACAAGCCTTTCACATGTCAGCGTCAGCTGACACAGACTGTCCATACCTTATAGGGAAGCTCAGTTGGAAGAGGGACAAGGGGGGCAGGGATGGTCTCGGTTCCTCGGAAAGAAGTCGATGGTAGACACTTCCTGTACGTTATGCAATGATATCCTGTTCTCTGTGGTCAGGCAAGTTCAGTTCAGCTTTATTTTCTGACAGGTCAGGATACCCTGGAACTTTGAGGGCAGGTTAGGAAGCAGTCACATACTGAGGAGACCACAATAAGACAATGGGCTGATTTCCTGATCATCACAGGTCAAGTTTCTGCTCTCACAGGACTCTAGAGGCACTCAGTGGAAACTCAATCCAGAAACTTGCCAAATACTCTAGATGAACCAAAACCCATCTCCAACACTGGACAGTACTCTATAAAGCATGACAATATTTTTAGGTGCATGTTTTCTTCTATGATTTAGTAAAAAATATCTGAAGTAAAGCTTTCTACAGACACCGACACAATGATCACACAAACTTCTCCCTACAGCCATTATTCAGCTTAGGGTTATACCGACAGAACACAGCCTCAAAACAGAAGTTACAGTACTAGGGTCTACTCTGATGCAATATCTCATTAAAACAGGCCTGCCCAGACAACTCACTTTCTCAGAAGGCACTGTGTGAAAATTAAGGTCTGTGTGAGGTACATTTTTGGGATGATTGATTATGTGCATTTCAAATACATGCTATTACAAGCTAAGCTGTGGAGAAAAACTCTTCAACTTCAAAACAGAAAGTTTGCCACCACTGTATGCTAAGACATATACACCTAGAGGAGCTTCACCATACAATCATAAAGCTTTAGCCGATTTGTCATTAGCAAATAACTACAAAAGACAAATCAACAGACCAGACTGTTTACGTTTCTGGCTTTGATACTGTAATCATTTGAGAGGTTAGTTAAGGAGGGGTTATTTATGTTAGAAAATACTGAAGCAGTTACAAACCTAGAAAAAAAGCACCTACAGGTATTTTACCTGAAATATTTAAAGGGGTAGGCAAGACTATGTAAAGTGTGACTGAATGCTAATCACCTCTCCCCGCAGAAATATCAGCATTGAGGCATGTACACACACCTCTTAAGGTTCATTGGTAAAAAATAAAAATAAAATAAAAATTATAAGGGGAAATGAAATCAAGAATGTAATTGAAGAGAGGATGACATTAGCAGAGAGGAGCTACATTACTCCTTGCATCATTCGCTCCTGTAGTGAGGTCCACTGTTTAATGGAGAACAAAGAAGATGGACTGTGGAGCATGCCATACAGGAAGCAGCCAACCTACAAATAGTCAGAGGGATATTTTTACCGAACTTACTACAATTCCCATCAGGCATTTCACTATATTATCGTTAAAAAACATTTATTTCAGCTAGAAGAAAAAAAGAGAATGTTTCTTCAAAACACTGCTGTCCAATGAATTAATCTTCCTACGGTATTTTTAAGCTGTGGAGGGATAAAAAAAAAAAAAACTATAATTATTAGTGGAATATTGCTAATTGATTACTAAAAGGGGAAAAGATGGAAGGCTGTCAGGAGGGCCTTCCTCAGTCACTGCTGTCCTCCTCATCTTCGTCGTCCGACACGTTGTTGAACTTTGACCCTGACCGGCTGTAGGAGTCCGAGCGTGGGCCTAAGCCCATCCCCCCTCCTGCGGAGGCCAGCTGCAGGTAACAGAACTCACACACACGCACCGGCTTGGATGACTGGCTGGGCAGCAGGAACTTCTTGTCAGAGCACGGGCCACAAACCACATAACCGCACTTGCGGCAGTGGTGGCGGCGGCTGAGGGGCGTGAACTTGATCTTCTGGCAGCGCATGCAGAGGGTGGCCTCTGAGTCTGGGATCCAGACGGCGGCGTGCTCGCCAGTCGGCGCCTTGCCGCTCTTCTCCAACAGGTCGCCCACGCACTTGCCGATGTGGCTCATCCACTCTGACTTCTCGGTAGCGGTGGCGGCGTAGACGGCGAAGGACTTGGTGGGTGTCTTGATGAGCCAGCCGTTCCGCAGGTCGCCCTCGTCAGCCACCGTGTCGATGGTGACGCTCTCCAGCGGGATGATGTGCTGCTTGTTGTACTTCTTCTTCTGGATGACAATGTTGCCGTAAACCAGGATGTCGTTGAACAGGAAGAACTGCCGCGCCTTGGGCTTCTTGCGACACAGCTTGGTGAGCACACCCTCACCGATGAGTACGCGGCCCGGTATGACCAGTGGCTGGCCCGCCGCGCCGAAGCAGCCCTCGACTACCTGGATCCGCTTGGAGTTGGCCTCGCTGTTCGCCAGCCGGTCCACCATCTTAGCCTCGCCTGGAGCAGACAGAGACAGGAGGGAGAGAGAGAAAACGATTGTGTTTTAATTTTTAGCAAATACCCCTTCAAACCTGCGATACAAAGATTGAAAGTGGAAAAAAAGTGTCATCCAGTTCATTGCATTATAAGAATATGAAAAGCGATATAGGAAATATATGGCAGGCAACACAGACGCGTTTCAATAGAGAACTTCTAGCAAAATGTCCATGGACTAGGCCTCTCATTCAGTCAGCTGCTTTATTAACTTAAGACTCACTCAAAATGAGGATTTTTTTGTTGGACGTCCTACTCCAAAATACATGAACATGTAATTATATCTTCCTTTAAAATTCATCTGAAAATCAAGGACAGTTTCATTTTCTCTCTTAAATCTCAATGACATCACCAGACCATTCTATATTAACCCAAAAAGTAATTTAACTAGCGTAACTCTTAGCTAACAATTATTACATACATCTATTAATAAGGTTGGCTAAAAGATAGTCAGAGGACGCAACATTGTATTTGTCCCATCCATTATGGCAACTGTGAGAGCATGGGCAGTGTCATTGGGGCCATCTCCATTTTGAAGTAGTCAAATGTTCTTCCTCTACTACTTCTATGAGTTGGTAAACAAAGTGAAAGGGTGCATATTGCCACCTGAAGTGTGCTGTTTGAACAGGTATACATTTACTGCCACCTGCAGTTATGGAATGTTTTCACACAAGTATAATTCATTGGCTGATCCCTCCTGATGACCTGGATGGAATTATGTGATCCTTCCTTTACTCATAGGAAGTCCCACCCTGCTAACTACTTCAAAATGGTGAAAGTCCTCAATAGTGCTGCCCATGCTAAAACGGACCCTTGGGCACTAGAATCCTCTCCCTCTCTATGGGTTGGCTACACTTCCAGGATTACAAATGACCTTGGAGGTTCTCGGACGAGCTGATGAAAATCTGAGGAAGATATGCAACTTGTTGTAACTTGCCACTCTGATCTTAAAAGCGTATCGCGGCAGAAATATGTATTTTTTCAGTGACGGCACCGCTGCTAAATGATTATAGGGGAAACACTGCTTCAAGGAACGATAAACACACACACAAATCGAGACGCAAACACTTAGTATTAATAACTCCCATCGTCCCCAAAAATAGATCTGGACAATCATTTTAATGAAGGTTGATAGCTGCAGAATAACGGTGTCCACAGAAGATGGGTGTCAAAATCAGAAAGAGTTTAATATGGGTCTTAAAGGGATAGTTCACCGAAATTACTAAATTATGCCCTGTAAGCAGTCGATGGAGAAGGTATGACAATCCATGCTTTGGTTTAGTTTGCCTGGCACGGTTTCCACATGCGAACATTGTAGCATTTAAGGCACAAATCCCACTCCAGTCATGGGACCGATAGCTTTTTTCACACGTCATATCCAAATCCTCTGAAAGTATCTAACATTGATTGTAAAGCTCAATAAAGTAACTTGTTGATGCTTCAAACATGAAGCACGAAAAACTCTAATATCAGTCCCATGACTTGGAAAATGTTGAAACAGAAACTAAATCAAAGCATGGATTGCTGTCATACCTTGTCTATAGACCGCTTACAGAGTAAGGAAACCAATATGTAATTTGTGTGAACTATCCCTTTAATGTACCAGTAGAGAATTGCACTGTGACATTATATTCTAACAGGTTCTGATGTACCAGTAGAGAATTGCACTGTGACATTATATTCTAACAGGTTCTGACATACCAGTAGAAAAACTAAGCTGCTCCTAACTTTCCTAATGACAATCTCCGTTACTCACTCGCCTCCTTAACCTCGCTCTCTGCCCAGAAGACACCATCTCTGTCTCCCTCAACCTAATTCCCTCACTCTCTCTATCCTGAGGACACTCACATCTGCAACTTCACAGAACCAGAAAGCCCCATTTGCCCAAGAACACTAAGGTAACCTGCCTAAATGACTACCGACCCGTAGCACTCATGTCTGTAGCCATGAAGTGCTTTGAAAGGCTGGTCATGGCTCACATCAACACCATTATCCCAGAAACCCTAGACCCACTCCAATTTGCATACCGCCTCAACAGATCCACAGATGATGCAATCGCTATTGCACTCCACACTGCCCTATCCCACCTGGACAAAAGGAATACCAACGTGAGAATGCTAATCATTGTAGTGGAGCAGGTTGAGAGCTTCAAGTTCCTTAATGTCCACATTACCAACAAACTATCATCGTCCAAACACTCTTTAATTATTTGGTATTTTTATTTTTTGTTTCTCTTTTTTTACTTAACGTAGATGGAAAAAAGCTGTCCTTGAAACAGTCTTGATGTGTTCGTCAAGAGAGATCAGGGTCCAGAGTAATGCCGAGGTCCTTCACAGTTTTATTTGAGACGACTTTACAACCATCAAGATTGTCAGATTCAACAGAAGATCTCTTTGTTTCTTGGGACCTAGAACAAGCATCTCTGTTTTGTCTGAGTTTAAAAGTAGAAAGTTTGCAGCCATCCACTTCCTTATGTCTGAAACACAGGCTTCTAGCGAGGGCAATTTTGGGGCTTCACCATGTTTCATTGAAATGTACAGCTGTGTGTCATCCGCATAGCAGTGAAAGTTAACATTTATGTTTTCGAATTAAATCCCCAAGAGGTAAAATATATAGTGAAAACAATAGTTTGAGGAACACCGAAATGTACAGTTGATTTGTCAGAGGACAAACCATTCCCCTCTCTCCACTGGGATTCTCGGCCTCTAACCCTATTACAGGGGCTGAGTCACTGGCTTAGTGGTGCTCTTTCATGCCGTCCCTAGGAGGGGTGCGTCACTTGAGTGGGTTGAGTCACTGACGTGATCTTCCTGTCTGGGTTGGCGCCCCCCCTTGGGTTGTGCCGTGGCGGAGATCTTTGTGGGCTATACTCTGCCTTGTCTCAGGATGGTAAGTTGGTGGTTGAAGATATCCCTCTAGTGGTGTGGGGGCTGTGCTTTGGCAAAGTGGGTGGGGTTATATCCTTCCTGTTTGGCCCTGTTCGGGGGGTATCATCGGATGGGGCCACAGTGTCTCCTGACCCCTCCTGAGCCTTAGGACCATGCCTCAGGACTACCTGGCATGATGACTCCTTGCTGTCCCCAGTCCACCTGGCCGTGCTGCTGCTCCAGTTTCAACTGTTCTGCCTGCGGCTATGGAACCCTGACCTGTTCACCGGACGTGCTACCTGTCCCAAACCTGCTGTTTTCAACTCTCTAGAGACAGCAGGAGCAGTAGAGATACTCTGAATGATCGGCTACGAAAAGCCAACTGACTTTACTCCTGAGGTGCTGACTTGCTGCACCCTCGACAACTACTGTGATTATTATTATTTGACCATGCTGGTCATTTATGAACATTTGAACATCTTGGCCATGTTCTGTTATAATCTCCACCCGGCACAGCCAGAAGAGGACTGGCCACCCCTCATAGCCTGGTTCCTCTCTAGGTTTCTTCCTAGGTTTTGGCCTTTCTAGGGAGTTTTTCCTAGCCACCGTGCTTCTACACCTACATTGCTTGCTGTTTGGGTTTTAGGCTGGGTTTCTGTACAGCACTTTGAGATATTAGCTGATGTACGAAGGGCTATATAAATACATTTGATTTGATCTTGATCACGTTACACTGTCAAAAAATGTTTCAATACTTTGCAGTGGTGAGGCTGCATGGCAGCATCGATTCAAACACCTACATGTAAATGGAAAAAGCATACGAGGGCGCTTTGACATTCAGCATTAAAGCGTGACGCTCTGCGCCCACCAGGTTAGGCGTGGTTGTTTTCATCTGAAGGGCCCAACATGTTGGGACAAAACCAACTGCAAATCCTGGTTGTGCCTGAACTACTGTGACTCACCTCTGCTTTGCAAAGTTAAACACAGAGTGGAGAGGGAGGCCTATGCAATTTCAGAGAAAAGTGCTTCAGAGTGAGGCTAAAGATTTTGCATTAACTTTATACAGTAAGAGGCCTAACATGTCTTAGGCCTATAGTACATGTACTGCTTCAGTGGATTCAATATATTTAGTTCTGAAGATGCAGATTCCAGCTCTCATCCAAAATAACAGCATTATGACCTACAAAACATCAGTCTCACTTTCACGCCGCCTCCTCTTCAGTGTGACACGCAGTAAACAGATGGGGAAGACAGAAAAACATTCATGTCCTTTCAGCATAGCTCGGGTCATACACCACCTTCAGCACAACGGGTCAACCAGTAAGAAAGAGTGAAAGAGTAAGCACATACAGACTGAATTAACGTAGACATTTTAATACTATAGATGTACTGCTGCTGTCAAATAGGTAGGGTACACAGGGTCCACTACCTAGTAATCTCGGAAATCCATAACTAAAATCCCACGAAATTGCATCAGATGCTCGATTAAGTTCTGGGGGCAGACTAGCTAGAAAAGACACTAGAACGAGGAGGGGAAGCAGAGCTGTAGCTCCAACCCCCTCTCCTTGCAGGTTACAGGCAAGTTTATGGGCCAAATGTCCCCAATCTCTGAAATGTTAAAGATGAGCACACCTGTGAAATCGTGATTTGTCCAAATGATCAGTGACGAAAGAAAATACGTACTGGAACTAGGTAATTACTCGTTAGTCGTCGCATCAAAAACGTGTGTATGTCCCCGAAAGATTTAGTACTGTTATTAATAATGACAGATGAAAGACTTGATTTCAAGAGTTCTATCAAAACTCAAACAAAAATAACATAGCAAAGAACTACCTAGCCAAAACACATACAGGATAACCACCCCCTCACACAAACCTGGACTCCGGACACCACGCAACAGGTAGCAACAACACTTGGGAGTGTTTAAGTTTGTCATTTGCTGATTGGTTGCTCTTGTGCCTCTTGACTGAGTGGACGTACAAGTTGGCAAATGGCAGAGGGTCACCAGGTTGAAGAATGTGCCAGGTAGCAGAGGGTAGCAAGGTGGTGAATACACCTCTATCCCAGCACCAGGTTGACTATGGGCTTCCCCATCACCAGCTGGTCCTTTCAAAACCTCATAAGCTTTCCCTCCGCCATCAGCGACACCAGATCTTGGACAGGTTGGGAAAAAGGACAACCTTTTACAGCGCACTCCTCATAGTTTTGGATGCTGGAGTAACAGGACGAAAGACTTCATTTTGAATGGCAGGGTTAGCTGACGCCAACACTTGTTGCTATAGCCTACCTCAGGTTACGGGAGAAGCAGGAGCTAAAGATAAACCCATGATTAATAGTTTACGAGTAGTGATGCACCGATATTACATTTTTGGCTGATACCGATATCAGATATTTTCCTTGCCAAAGAAAATGATACCAATATTTAAAATTACTGTGGCCTTTTAAGCATTCTAGTACAGTTAAAAAGTTAACATACACAAGCAGCGGTCTAAGGCACTGCATCTCAGTGCAAGAGGCGTTACTACAGTCCCTGGTTCGAATCCAGGCCGTATCACATCCGGCAGTGATTGGAAGTTCCATAGGGCGGCGTACAATTGGCCCAGCGTTGTCCGGGTTTGGCCGGGGTAGGCCGTCATTGTAAATTAGAATTTGTTCTTGACTGACTTGCCAAGTTAAATAAAGGTTATACACACACCAAAAAGTTATTTTGTTGGCATTTACGTATGTCCCCATTTCCAGTAAAACATAATCAAAACCTATTTCTTTCACTTGCTTGCTGTGCTGTTTCGTTGTTCATTTGTTCAGTCTTTTCATTCTCAACCAGGATTTCTATGGAAAGCCATTTGGGTCTTTGCGTGTCAAAAAATATACTATTTAACACTATTTTATGTGTCAAAGAAGTTTGTTGACCAATCAGGACCTGAATATGACTGCACGTCACATAATAATTGAACGTGTTCATTATTTTTTTTACATAGTTATTACACATTGATTACACTATCACTCGTATTTCATATGTCACAACGATTCATCGATACGTATGCTATGATGCTGGTAAAGTTGTCTAGCGCACCTACAGTGCTGGTCATAAAAAAAAGCTAGCTAGCTCATGGATGCAAACAATGTTCTTCCCCAAAAATGACAATCTGTTTCAGTAGCTATAGTTAGCTAGCTAACTATATTGCTCGGTGTCATCTAAAATAACCCTAATTTATAAAACAGTTCTTATTTGATTAAATGGTGGTCGGACCCATCTATGTGAAGCTAGCCACAATAAGGATTAGCCACAATAGCGGACTTCGTGGTTAGCCTTCAAAATAATAGTATAATTCTACTATTTGTATTAATTTGCATCACTGTCAATGACATACTTTTATTTTTAAGGCAAACTGCAAATTCCACTATTGTGCTTAATCCTTATTGTGGCTAGCTTCACAACACATAACCCGGTCCGGTTGAGCCTCACTAGCCAGATGAAGCTAGCTGGCTGCTTATAACGTTAACCCTGTTGCCCAAAGCTAAGTAGCTGGCTAGCTATTTATTTTCATGAACTGAAGAAGTTTAAAATCAATAAGCGAACAACAATACTTACTCACACGGATTCCTAAATCATTGCTAAGAATAATGAAAATAACTGCAGTTTCTACTGGTCGTTGTTTTCAGGCTGCGTTGTATTGGTACTAGCTAGGTACCAAGCTAAAGTTACCTACCCCATAAGTTGCGGTCAAACAAATAATGCTTTATTACAAACACGGTATTGTAAACACATCGTTCGTGGCCGGTGTTTGCTGACTTTTTTGTACAGCTTTGACAGTGCTACTGTATCGTTTTTGACACACAAAGACCCAAACGGTGTTCCATAGTATGCTATTAGCTTCTTGACATACATTGACGCTATTACATTGTAACTCCGGTAGGGCAACATCTGAAAAATAGAGCTTTTGGTAGTGTTAACCAGTGCTCGACCAGTCGGCGAACAGTTGATTTTCAAGGGCAACGAATTCCATTATCTTAGCTTTAATAGATTTTGCCTTTGAGTTGTCTCGTGGAAATTTTGTTACGCTTTCAAATGACTGTTTGACTTGTTGACAGCTCGATCCACACAGCAGACATTGTGGGCTAGTTTAGGAATGCTGTGTTGCACATATAGCGCAACATTTTACGTGGCGTCATTATGTCTAGATGTCGACCGATCAATCGGAATGGACGATTAATTAGGGCCGATTTCAAGTTATAACAATCGGAAATCGGTATTTTTGGTCACCGATTTGGCCAATTTTTATTTTATTTTAACACCTTTATTTAATCTTTATTTAACTAGGCAAGTCAGTTAGGAACACATTCTTATTTTCAATGACGGCCTAGGAACGATGGGTTAACTGCCTTGTTCAGGGGCAGAACGACAGATTTTTACCTTGTCAGCTCGGGGATTCAATCTTGCAACCTTACAGTTAACTAGTCCAACGCTCTAACCACCTGCCTCTCTTGCACTCCACGAGAAGCCTGCCTGTTACGCGAATGCAGTAGAAGCCAAGGTAAGTTGCTAGCTAGCATTAAACTTATCTTATAGAAAAACAATCAATCAATCATAATCACTAGTTAACTACACATGGTTGATGATATTACTAGTTTATCTAGCGTGTCCTGCGTTGCATATAATCGATGCGGTGCGTATTCGCGAAAAATGACTGTCCTTGCTCCAATGTGTACCTAACCATAAACATCAATGTCTTTCTTAAAATCAATACACAGAAGTATATATTTTTAAACCTGCATATTTAGCTAAAAGAAATCCAGGTTAGCAGGCAATATTAACCAGGTGAAATTGTGTCACTTCTCTTGCGTTCATTGCACGCCGAGTCAGGGTATACGCAACAGTTTGGGCCGCCTAATTTGCCACAATTTTACGTAATTATGACATAACATTGAAGGTTGTGCAATGTAACAGCAATATCTAGACTTATGGATGCCACCCGTTAGATAAAATACGGAACGTTTCGTTTTTTCGAAATGATAGTTTCCGGATTTGACCATATTAATGACCTAAGCTCGTATTTCTGTGTGTTATTATATTATAATTAAGTCTATGATTTGATAGAGCAGTCTGACTGAGTGGTGGTAGGCAGCAGCAGGCTCGTAAGCATTAATTCAAACAGCACTTTACTGCGTTTGCCAGCAGCTCTTCGCAATGCTTCAAGCACGGCTCTGTTTATGACTTAAAGCCTATCAACTCCCGAGTTTAGGCTGGCAATACTAGTGCCTATTAGAACATCCAATAGTCAAAGGTATATGAAATACAAATGGTATAGAGAGAAATAGTCCTATAATAACTACAACCTAAAACTTCTTACCTGGGAATATTGAAGACTCATGTTAAAAGGATCCACCAGCTTTCATATGTTCACGTTCTGAGCAAGGAACTTAAACGTTAGCTTTTTTACATGGCACATATTGCATTTTTACTTTCTTCTCCAACACTTTGTTTTTGCATTATTTATACCAAATTGAACATGTTTCATTATTTATTTGAGACTAAATTGATTTTATTTATGTATTATATTACGTTAAAATAAAAGTGTTCATTGTTCATTCAGTATTGTTGTAATTGTCATCATTACAAATAAATATATATATATAGAAATAAAATAGGCCGATTAATCGGTATCGGCTTTTTTTGGTCCTCCAATAATTGGTATTGGCGTAGAAAAATCATAATCGGTCGACCTCTAGTATGCACGTCAGCTTTCACATTGGTTTTGCACATCTGGCGTTAAACTAGACATTGGCCGATACCGATGTTGGCATTTTCAGCTAATATTGGCCAATTCCAATATGTTCACCGATATATCGTGCATCCCTAATTACGAGCTCTGTCCTCTCGCTCTTTCAAGTTTATTTTTCTAGACATTTTGCCAAGAAGCAGATTGAGGTTGTGAAAATACAACCAACATTAGGCAGACATGAAAATAGGACAACTTAGGGAAAGTCAACACTCATGATGTTAGTTCTTCTTTTCCCCACAACATTTTCTATGTTAGGTTTATATGAGTTTGTGGGGAAGGCCTAATGAACACAGTTGCCACCCAACATCTTCCTGAGGCAACATCAAGGCCAATAATGCTAACATTTTCCCTAGGCAGGAGGGCATCCAATTACATGGTGTAATGGTCATAATAAACTAATGGTATAGGAGACACTGGCAATAAACAACAGCTTTAAAAAAGGCCTGGCTCTCATAATGAATGGTTCCTTGCCCTTACCTTCCTGTAACGTTGAACAGAAGAGGCACCCAATGCAAAACATTCTTCTTTCAGTCTCAAATTGGGAGACAGTACATCTAAAAATAACCCAAGGTTTCCCCAGATGGGTCACCATTGCAAAACTCTTGTCTTCATGAAGCAGACAGAGGGAGGTAGCAGGGGACATTCAACCTTTCTCCTCAATGCTGGGCTACAACATTACTTAGCCTAACTGTCAGACACTAGAATACTTGTTGAGGATCACTGTTTGAGTCAAAGTGCAATGCAGTTCTATACCGGCCCATGTCTCATGAACCCTGGCAAGACAGAAGTGACTCAGATACCAAGAGAATGAAAGTGGCGGAAGAAAGAGAGGTGTTTGTATGCTCTAACCCAAACAGAAATCTCCAAAACAAGCAAAACCAATTAAGAGGGTTCTGTTGTTGACAAGGATGCTGCTGCTTTTGCATATGAGAGGTCAAAGACAGGCGGAAACTGCTTCGCCAATAGAAATCCTCGATCACGCTTGTAGGCGATGTCATTGCGACGTTGGCTAGCTAAGCTCATGCGTAGAAACACGGCAGCAGGTCTAACGGTCGTCTGGCGCCAAACTTCGCATATGCAGGCCGTCAAATTAAAGGCACTCAATATAAAGTTGTTTTTGACAAAAATCAAAACGTGCTAGTATGTCAATTTCACGAGGTTGGAGTAAAAACATGTTCAACTACTTATTAAGACATTGACTTGAATCTAGGTTGTGCCTTTAGATTGAGAAAATTAACTACTAAGGAAGAATTTCACTTCTCTCATTGACTTCTCAAACCCCAGCCTGTCTACTTAGTCTATTTCGCAGCCGTTTCTGGAAGTCTCGCGATGTTGCGCCTCTGGGTCTATAAACTCTTGTGGCGTGGTAGCTTAACAACCTCACTGTTGGGGGGGGCGCTCACGTTTTTGGTGTATGCACAGTTTGCCACAGCCTCCTCCTACAGAGGAAGTAATTACCCGGCACACATTCATCTGAAGAGATGAGCATCAAGATATTTTTACACCACTCACCAAAACACGAATTCACGACCTTAAAGCGGCAATCAGCAGTTAAAACAATAACAAAGTGACCTCCCCACCAGTTTCAGTAAAAAGTTAAGGGATGGGCCTTGAGAAATCTAACCACTCAAATTCATAGACAGAGCTATGGATGCAAGGATTCACCATCCATGATATCAAAATGATAGTTTTAACCATGTTTGAAGGCTATTATATAGCATTTGTATTTACTTTGTTGACAAACAGTGAGAGTAAAACATGTTTATAGTTTGGGTTCTGATGGGGTACGACAGTTGAACTTAGGTCATGACACATTTATAAGTTAAATTCTTCAAGAATCAATGGGCATATATAATTTACACTGAGTGTACAAAACATTAAGAAAATCTGCTCTTTTCATGACAAACTGACCAGGTGCATCCAGTTGAAACCTATGATCCCTTATTGATGTCACTTCAAATCAGTGTAGATGAAGGGGAAGAGATGGGTTAAAGAAGGATTTTTATGCCTTGAGACAATTCAGACATGAATTGTGTGTGCCATTCAGAGGGTGAATAGGCAAGACAAAAGATTTAAGTGCCTTTGAACAGGGTATGGCAGTAGGTGCCAGGCGCATCGGTTTGTGTCAAGAACTGAAACCCCACCAAAAAAGGTGGGGGGGTGCAACTCAATATTAGGAAGGTGTTTGTAATGTTTTGTACACTCAGTGTATAAGTCTAAAACGTATGTAGAAACTGCTGATTGCCCCTTTAACTGAAGGAAGCATTGCATGAAAGACAGAGGATAGCATAATTCAACCAGACAGGAAGAAAAGATCCGCCTCAAGCATTTCAGCTATTAAAGTGAAAGTGTGACTGCCAAGCTCATGATTCACTACACCTTGGACCATGTAGCACAGGTTGTATGAGAGGATAAGCCCACCCTCACTGTATATGTGAGACATTTGACTTCACCACCACCCCCACTAGCAGGTGTTTATGTAAGCCGACGTACAGTACAGCTACAGGCCTATGCCTCCTCACTGAGAATGAATGTCACCAGTGACCAGACACCTCCAAAAGAATTTCTCCGAGCTGATGCCCACTCTGCAGCCAGCCCCAATCACCAAGGGCCAGACAGCCAGAAAAAAATATGTTGAGTCCTTGGTACTGACAGGTACCATTGCACTGTAGTGTAGCACGGTATACCAAACTGTCAGTCATTTTTCAATACTAGAAAATGAAAGTTTGTTACTAGAATTTGTTACTTTCGGTACTTCTGTCAGTGTCAAATGTGCCTAACGTCGTCTACTGATTGAGAGTGGATCAAGTATGTCTGTATCAGGTCAGCCAATGTCCCCTTACAGCGAGAGAGCACCGTCCCTGCTCCACTTACTCTTTGCTAGCTCTAGCCTGGCCTGAGGAACCACTGCACTCATTAGCATTACATGCTAAAACACTTGCAAGAAGATACCGGTAGCTTCAGAGAAGCGCAGCGGTCTAAGGCACTGCATCTCAGTGCTAGAGGCGTCACTACAGACCCTGGTTCGATTCCAGGCTGTATCACAACCGGACGTGATTGGGAGTCCCATAAGGCAGCGCACAAATGGCCCAGCGTCGTCCGGGTTAGGGTTTGGCTGGGGTAGGTCTTCATTGTAAATAAGAATTTGTTCTTAACTAACTTGCCTAGTTAAATAAATACAAATTAAAATTATAGGCCAACTTTCCTTGCTAGCTGAAGCAAACATCAATTCACTACCCTAGTACCATGCTTCTGATAATATGCAAATGTTAACGCAAAATATTGCTGATTTCAAAGCTGATTGACATCAAAAACATAACATTTTCATTGTCTCCCCCAATTCACATATCATCTTTGCTCTAGCCTTGAACTGACTGTGTGTGAATGAAGTCAAGGGTCTTAAAGAGAGAGCGCAAACTTTTAGAATGAAAAAAAAGCAGCAAATGATGTTGATCAGTATAATAAAATAAGTCCCAAATGGAAGGGAAACAGATTGTTTTTCATCTGTAGCCACATGGAATCAGCAAAACAAGCTCAATAACTCAATGCATGCACATACTCCTATTGAATATGCATTCCCCTGTACTGTGGACAGTCCTAGGGTACATCTAGATTTCTATCAAGTCTATCAATAGACTAAAGCCCTCAAATTCAACTCTGGACCTTGAAGCCAGTTCCAACTTCCAAAAAGGTCTAAACCATTCAATTGAGACAGGGCTGAAATTCAAAATTGTGCTCTATTTTCATTGGCTATGTCATAGCTAATTTGCAACGATGAATATTGATACATTACTAGCTCAAACACTTTGAATCTGCAAAAATGACAAAATTAGTTGGTGATGGGGATTTCAGATCGAAAGTTGAGGGACAAAAAGCAAACATTATCCCCATTATCTGATAGGTGGGGTGGTAGATGCAGTCTCCCTTATGGCTCAGCTCAGGTGCCGACATATACACATAATTTACACACACAGTGAGAGAGGTCAGCTCAGACAGATTCAGCTTAGAGGCGCCCAGCTCATAAACTCCATTAGCTGCAGATTAGAATGGAAAACGAATGTGTTTATACAACAAATGTCAGTGCATCGAATCGTATCGTTTCGTTCCTCTAATCAAACCAAATCGCACCGAGTCATTTAAAATCAAAACATATTGTTCCTGTATCGTATTGGAGCCCATGTATCTGGATATGTACTGAATCGTCAAGAAAGGGAAAGTTGCACATCCCTAAGATTTACCACTCAAATAAATGATTACCATTATGTAGTTTAATTATATATATATATTTTTTTAACCAAAACTCAAATTGTAATGAAATGATATTGAACTCAAAAGATCTGTCTGGATCAAGTGACATTACTTGACTTTGGCTGATACGCCTTCTTTATTTGTTGTGGTATCGAGTATCGAAGTCAAAATTCTGGTATCGTGACAACACTACTGCACTGTGTTCTCGTCAGTTTACAACAAACAACTTCAGCCTCGCTTAACTCTGCAGAGGAAATACAGCCTTACAGCAGAGGACACAGTCCTGGCTTACCATGAGCACAGCATGTCTACAGAGGATTACATGATCACAATACGAGATAAGGGGGTTGGAAATATGTTGTGTGAAGTGGCTGTTTATGTGATATCTAAACAGGTGTGCAGTGCAGGCACATTGACCTGTTGAATAGGACAGGGCTAAGTTAAGTTCAAACCCCTCACTGCAAATATAGGGGGGGTAACCTTTCCTTTTGGTAACCTTTCGAAACAAGCCATTTGACCTAATGGCCTCCGATGATATAGTGGCATGATGGCATTTTCACTTCACATTTACGCTACTACAGTCGATATGGTACCCTTCCCCAGATCTGTGCCTCGACACAATCCTGTCTCAGAACTCTACTGACAATTTCTTCGACCTTGGATTTGCTCTGACATGCACTGTCAACTGTGGGACCTTATATAGACTGGTGTGTGTGTGTGTGCGCCTTTCCAAATCATGTCCAATCAATTGAATTTACCACAGGTAGACTCAAATCAAGTTGTATAAACATCTCAAGGATGATCAATGGAAACAGGATTCATCCATGTTTTTCATCCAGGTCAGAATAAGGCTGTAACGTAACAAACATTGGAAAAGGGGAAGGGGTCTAAATAGTTTCCGAATGCACTGTATATGTAAAATCCCAATAGAGAATACCTACAAAATGCTAAAGAGCGCATTGTAAACATGTTGTACAGTTTCTGAACTAAACTATACAAGTAACTCAAAAATACTACTCACTCATTTTGCTGCACACAAAACAAATATTTTCCAGCAAGGCTCTTGATCCAGGATGGGATTCTCTGCTGCTACCAAGCTAATGCTTGATTTTGGAATAAGCTAACCACTTAGCTAGATAGCTAACTAACTAGCTACTAAATTTGCACACCAAATGCACAACTGCAGACATTTTGCACATTTTAGACTGTTAACATACGTTATAAGATATCTAGCTGGCAAACATTTAGTTGTGAATTCCATAGTGTAATTAGATCCCCTGGCGCATGCTGCACAACAGTGAGTGACTCACAAAGCTCCGATCTCTCGTCGTAGTTGCTTGTAAACAAACACCATGTGACACGTGACTAGGGACTACCGTAAGCTTCATAAAAATGTGACAGGATAACTATATTACGCAATGTTCTTTATCTCCTATAGTATTGCACAAGTTGACTGCAGGTATTTACTTCAAAAGTATCTACAAATATTAAAATATATAAAACAGTATTGAAAAACCATCCCTTGGCTTTTTCCAAATACCCTGGCATATGGTATACTGCCCAAGCCTAATTCATGACATGCACAATGGCTTGGGACTGTTGTGAATGTGCTCTCTAAACCAGAGCAAAAGGGCAGTCTAACCAAAGCATGTCCAGTGCACTGCATTTACAGAATAGAGGGAGGGCCCTTATCAATCCAACAGCAACCAGGTTGCTTCAGTCTAACCTTCCGTCTAACCTTTGTTAGGGGACCTTAACCTTCAAGTGAAGGTGTGGGACATTCCACTGTGTAAATGATTACAGTGAAGCCACCTGTAGATAGGCTAGATTATAACCTTGTGCAGGTGAGAGCTTAAATGAGAAAAAAAAATAAAAAAAACTCTACTCTTAAAATGGCAAATAATTATTCAGCGACTATTCTCTACCGAGAACCTTGGAGGGAAAGCTTTAGTCCTTGCCATAACTTTGCTGACTAAGAAAAGCTAGTAAAAAAAGCATTAGGCAGAAAGGATGTTAACTTTGACTAGAGGGGAAGCCACCCCCCAGTGTTGTGGGGCTAGGCTACATAAAACCTCTGAATCGATTTAATGGAGCAGGCGATGGATCATGGGATTTGATTTAACAGAAATCATTGAAAGATTGTCAAAGACAAAGTGCCTGACCCAAATGAACGCTATATATGATCAAAGTACCTTTTTGTCTCAACATTATTTTTTAGGCTAGGCCTATAGGTTGACAACATCATTTCCACCTCTACAATTTCCAGTACAGGCAGCGTGGTAGCTTTAGTAAGTCTATGCATTAGCTCAGACCGCTCACAGGGTTGTAAAATCACCATGGAGATCAAGAGTTCGACCGAGTTGTAGTAGAGGTCAAAGGGCACTGTGTCATGTGGTTGATCCTTAAGCTCTCTGCTATGTGGATAAGTTGTTGTTACTTATACCACTCACTCAGAAAGCTATGATCGCTCCCTCAGCAGCAGGCAACAGCATTCACTACAGATTGATGTTTGAAGTGAAAAAAAAGAGGGTAGCTGAGCTCCATATGGGGTTTCAGTATGAACACATTATATTTTCTGATGACATGTGAAATGGCTGCTCTTCCAGGTTTTTGGTAGTGCTCGTTAAACTCAACCATGGTGTGTGTCTGTAGGAGCATTAACAGCGAAGAGTTATCTACACAGGAATGCACCATAACAACATCTGTTACACTCATTCAGATGTGCATATGCGTTCATCATATTCACTTCTGGGACATTTTAATAGAAAAGGTAGCAGAGAACAGTAAAAAGGTTGAGTGGTAAGGCTTGCAGTTAGCCACTTTAAAATAAAACTGTCTGCTAATAGCAAGAAAAAACTAGGCTACTCACAGCCCATCTTGCTAACTGTTTGTTTACCTCCATGTGGATAAAAGTGAAGTTGACACAAGTGAAATCCTCTCACAGAGACATAAAGAGAATAAATCAGAAGTAAAAAGGCACTGCGAAAGTGAGTCTGAATTGTGCCTTTTCAAAAACGCCAGGTTGGAGGCAGGCACAACAAACGCAGAAGTGAAATGCTTACATAATATGAAAAACCCTCCTGTTGCGACAGAAAACGATTTACTATCACATTATAGGCCTTTGTGACAGAACTACTTCCTGGTGAGAAAGATAAGCACAATTGACATACACTACACCGATAACTTTAGCAAGCTAAACAATACCTGTGAGCTACTAAAGCGACGGCAACCTATTTGTTTCAGAGTGGGAACTATTCTAGTGTATTTAATCTGCATCCATTTATAAACAGAGCCATATTGGATTACAGGAACCAGAGCAACATCCTGTACCGGTGCGGCAGAGCAGCAAGTTGCCTGAGGCTGGGAGGAGTCCTCCTGGGCAAGTCGACTGCATTTAGCCTCACCTAGGCCTAGCTCGGAATAAAACCGCTGTCAAACAACTTATTGTAGGTGCTTCTTTTCAGATGCACATTTTATGCTTTGCCTCTGACCACGTGAAACTACTCGAGGGGGGGAGAAAATGACAGCACCTGCATTCAATAGGCAATGGCCTATTGACACACTTGCACAACGTTGTCCTTTTGCCCTAAGCCATCTAGGCTACTCTACAGTTACGAGAGAGTGAGCAGCATCAGGCACTGGGTAGTCGTTTGTGTGTGTGTGTGTGTTTCGTAACAGAGCAAAAGCAACCGCTAGATTGCACAATACCTCTAATTTTGACAAAATTGTACAAGGCTGATGCTCTGACCAGGTGAAAAACTAGCTAGCTGATGTCGTAATCGCAATTTCTTAATCCTGGTCCTGGCAACTGAAAGAGTTGCATATTTTAGAAAATCCTCAAAGCTTGATGAGTTAATCATTTGAATCAGTTGTGTAGTGCTAAGGCAAAAATATGCCATAAGCAGACGCATTTAGCCAAAGCAACTTGCAGTACGCATGCATACATTTACGTAAGGTTGGTCCTGGGAATCGAACCCACTATTCTGCCGTTGGTGGTGCCATGCTTTACAAATTGAGCAAGGAAAAACAAACAAAAAAGGTACACACCTTTGCCTCCCCAGGACGAGGATAAAGTACATTTAATGATAGCTGAGCCGTCATTGTGGTGGTGTTCTGCATTCAAGTTTCTACAAGTTTAAATGGTGATTGATATTTGTCATGATTACTAGTTAGCTAGCTAAGTGAGTTGAATCTATTTATGGCCGTTGTAAGCTCTCTAGTTACTTAAGTACTGGATGTGGTGATAAACAACAAAACGGCTAGCTATCTAAATTCTGTCTAATTAACTAGCCCAATAATGGACTAAAGGAGCATAGCGTTAATCTCTATTGCATTCCACAGTGCCCTCTGCCACCTGGACAAGAGGAACACCTATGTGAGAATGCTGTTTATTGACTACATCTCAGCATTCCAACACCATAGTGCATTCCAAGCTCATCAATAAGCTCAGGACCATGGGACTGAACACATCCCTCTGCAACTGGATCCTGGACTTCCTGGCGGGCCGCTCCCATGTGGTGAGGGTAGGCAATAACACATCCACCACGCTGACCTTCAACATGGAGGCCCCTCGGGGGTGCGTGCTTAGTCCCCTCCTGTAGCCATGCACAACTCCAACACCATCATTAAGTTTGCTGACGACACAAATGTGGTAGGCCTGATCACCAACGATGATGAGACAGCCTATAGGGAGGTGACTAAGCAGTGTGGTGCCAGGACAACAACCTCTCCCTCAACGTCAGCAAGACAAAGTAGCTGATTGTGGACTACAGGAAACAGAGGGTCGAGAGGTTCAAGTTCCTCGGTGTCCACATTGCTAAGGAACTATCATGGTCTAAACAGTCATGAAGAAGGCGCAACAATGCCTCTTCCCCCTCAGGAGGGTGAAAAGATTTGGCAATAGATCCATGATGATACCAGTATCGCAAAAGGCGTTGGCAAGGAAACAAAACACAAAGCAGATTCAACTTATTCAGGAAAACATACCTAATGTTGGAAACAAACATCAGTCATCCAGAGACACATTCATTTATACTGAACTAAAATAAAAAACTACATGTAAAGTGTTGTTCCCATGTTTCATGAACTGAAATAAAAAGATCCCTGGACCTCCACATCCGGCTTCTTCCACTGCGGGATTGACCTGGACAGCTGATGAAACTGAGGAGTATTTCTGACTGTAATAAAGCCCTTTGTGGAGAAAACACATTCCTAGGCCCACCCATGGCTGCGCCCCTGCCCAGTCATGTGAAATCCATAGATTAGGGCCTAACACGGAACCCAAACCGGCTGCGCGCGTGCGCTATCGTGCATAAATGTATTTTGCCCCCCCCACACCAAACGCGATCACAACACGCAGGTTAAAATATCAAAACAAACTCTGAACCAATGACATTAATTTGGGGGCAGGTCGAAAAGCATTAAACATGTATGGCAATTTAGCTAGCTAGCTTGCACTATCTAGCTAACATTAATTTGTCCTATTTAGCTAGCTTGCTGTTGCTAGCTAATTTGTCCTGGGATATAAACATTGAGTTATTTTACCTGAAATGCACAAGGACCTCTTCTCCGACAATTAATCCACACATAAAACGGCCAACCGAATCGTTTCTAGTCATCTCTCCTCCTTCCAGGCTTTTTCATCTTTGAACTTATATGGCGATCGCATCTAAACTTTCATTGTATTTCCACGACAACCGGCAACAAAGTTCATCTTTCAATCACCCACGTGGGTATAACCAATGAGGAGATGGCATGTGGGTACCTGCTTCTATAAACCAATGAGGAGATGGGAGAGGCAGGACTTGCAGTGCGATCTGCGTCAGAAATAGGAATGAGTTCTATTTTAGCCCTTGACGCGCGCGAGCAGTGTGGGTGCAATAATTGAATAACATGGATTTCTAAATTTATTTTGCGACGCTCGCGCACGCGACGTGTCTGGTCTGGTCAGCATGTAATGAATAACAGATTTCCTTATATGAACTGTAAATCAGTCAAATTATTGAAATTGTTGCATATTGCATTTATATTTTTGTTCAGTATATTTTCCAACATATAGCACACAATAGAAAGAGGAGGAAGGGAAGCGCTACTAAGGTACACTATAGTATATTTTGGTAGATAGAAGGTGCTCTTTGGTAAAAGGGGTAAATTGGTCATCAAAAAGAAAGGAGGACCAAGGCACTCTTCATATAATTAATTAAAATGCCTTTATTAGTATGGCATGTTCAATAGAAACAAAGTTGTTTAAAAACCGACGCGTTTCGGCTGCATGGCCTTCGTGGCATTTTAATTAATTATATGAAGAGTGCCTTGGTCCTCCTTTCTTTTTATATAGCACACAATATTTTACATACATCAGGTTTTTAAAGGACCAAAGAGTTTGGTTTGCTTCGCGTTTTTATTTTTGACATTTTTTTGTGATCGCAACAGCCCTTTTTGGCATGGGCCCTCAGATCCTCAAAAAGTTATACAGCTGCACCATTGAAATGATCTTGAATGGTTGCACCACTTGGTATGGCAACTGCTTGGCATCCAACCACAAGGTGTTAATGGTAGTCCGTACGGCCCAGTACATCACTGGGCACAAACTATTTTGACTCGTCACAAACGCTGCTGCTACTGTTAATTATCTATCCTGTTGCATAGTAACTTTACCCATACCTATATGTACACATCTACCTCAATTACCCCGTACCCCTGCACATTGACTCGGTACTGGTACCCCGTGTATACAGCCAAGTTATCATTACTCACTGTGTATTTATTCCTTGTTTTCTATTATTTATACATTTCTCTGCATTGTTAGGAAGGACCCTTAAGAAAGCATTGATTCTCAATTGCAGTACGGTTCTAGAAAGACAAATCCCTCTACTTTCATCTCACAACAAAATAATTTCACAAATTAAAAACACACACTTAGTACTATACAATGTTTTAACCGGTTTTAACACAGTTGCACCCGACAGTATTTTTCAGAGACAAGATGTTTGTTGCGTCTGTCTTTTGTTTACACACAGGTGTCAGTGATGCAGATAGCTAATTAGCTAGTCCACTCTGTCTTCCATAAACTAGTGATGTTACGTTTAATACCGGTGCTCCGAGGCAATTGCTAAGCAGTTTATTTTTAAGCAGTGTGCCGATGCTTGTATCGCTTTATCAAAGGCACGTGATCAATGACATCCGAAGCTTCGTTTCATCTAACAAAATCTTATTTTTATTTATTTAACTAGGCAAGTCAGTTAAGAACAAATTCTTATTTACAAAGACGGCCTACCGGGGAACAGTGGGCAGAACGACAGATTTTTACCTTGTCAGCTCGGGGATTCGACGCAGCAACCTTTCGGTTACTGGCCCAAAGCTCTAACCACTAGGCTACCTGGCGCAAACACCTGATTGGCTAGGTATCATCTTCAGAAGAAGACAAAAAGGCTACACTGTGCATGTGGGATGTCATCTATAATAATTTGGCTGTGCTAAATTGTTTTGACTACCAGGTGCCACTAGTATACACAGTGTTGATCAAAGCCTTGAGTAATGAACCTATTTGACACAATTGGCTAGAAATATGCAATGCTTCAGGAAGCTTCATTTCCCCATCACTACTGAAAACAAGGGCTGTAACATGGTAATATGTCTCTGTGGGAACCCTAACCCTATAAAAAGGTAATTTAACCTTTTGATTTTTGAAAATTATTTCTCGCTGATATGCAGTGGTGTGAAGTACTTACAGTTGAATTCGGAAGTTTACATAAACTAATGACTCCAACCTAAGTGTTTCAACCACTCCACAAATTTCTTGTTAACAAACTATAGTTTTGGCAAGTCAGTTAGGACATCTACTTTGTGCATGACACAAGTAATTTTTCCAACAATTTTTTACAGAGATTATTTCACTTAAAATTCACTGTATCACAATTCCAGTGGGTCAGAAGTTTACATACACTAAGTTGACTGTGCCTTTAAACAGCTTGGAAAATTCCAGAAAATGGTGTCATGGCTTTAGAAGCTTCTGATAGGCTAATTGACAACATTTGAGTCGATTGGAGGTGTACTTGTGGATGTATTTCAAGTCCTACCTTCAAACTCAGTGCCTCTTCTCTTGACATCATGGGAAAATCAAAAGAAATCAGCCAAGACCTCAGAAAAAAAATTGTAGACCTCCACAAGTCTGGTTCATCCTTGGGAGCAATTTCCAAACGCCTGAAGGTACCACGTTCATCTGTACAAACAATAGTACGCAAGTATAAACACCATGGGACCACGCAGCCGTCATACCGCTCAGGAAGGAGACGCGTTCTGTCTCCTAGAGATGAACGTACTTTTGTGCGAAAAGTGCAAATCAATCCCAGAACAATAGCAAAGGACCTTGTGAAGATGCTGGAGGAAACAGGTACAAAAGTATCTATACCCACAGTAAAACGAGTCCTATATCGACATAACCTGGAAGGCCGCTCAGCAAGGAAGAAGCCACTGCTCTAAATCCGCCATAAAAAAGCCAGACTACGGTTTGCAACTGCACATGGGGACAAAGATCATACTTTTGGGAGAAATGTCCTCTGGTCTGATGAATCAAAAATAGAACCGTTTGGCCATAATATCCATCATTATGTTTGGAGGGAAAGGGGGAGGCTTGCAAGCCGAAGAACACTATCCCAGCCGTTAAGCACGGGTGTGGCAGCATCATGTTGTGGGGGTGCTTTGCTGCAGGAGGGACTGGTGCACTTCACAAAATAAATGGCATCATGAGGTAGGAAAAGTATGTGGCTATATTGAAGCAACATCTCAAGACATCGGTCAGGAAGTTAAAGCTTGGTCGCAAATAGGTGTTGCAAATGGACAATGACCCCAAGCATACTTCCAAAGTTGTGGGAAAATGGCTTAAGGATTCACAAAGCCCTGACCTCAATCCTATAGAAAATCTGTGGGCAGAACTGAAAATGCATGTGCGAGCAAGGTGGCCGACAAACCTGACCCAGTTACACCAGCTGTCAGGAGGAATGGACCAAAATTCACCCAACTTATTGTGGGAAGCTTGTGGAAGGCTACCAGAAACATTTGACCCAAGTTAAACAATTTAAAGGCAATGCTACCAAATACTAATTGAGTGTATGTAATCTTCTGACCCACTGGGAATGTGATAAAATAAATAAAAGCTTAAATAAATCCACTCTACTATTATTCTGACATTTCACATTCTTAAAATAAAGTGGTGATCCTAACTGACCTAAAACAGGGAATTTTTACTCGGATTAAATGTCAGGAATTGTGAAAAAACTGAGTTCAAATGTATTTGGCTAAGGTGTATGTAAACTTCCGTCTTCAACTGTAAGTAAAAATACTTCAACCCTCCTGTTGTTTGTTTCATGTTAATTAATTCTGTGTTCTCGGTCCAAAATGACCACCCCATTATACCCCATTATAGCTGATTATAAATCCATAATAATCCATATATTATCACCTAATGTTGTGTTAGATCTTTTTAATCAACTTAAATTCATGTGAACATTACAAGTTTGAACTTCTATTTGCTATTTATGGCCTTTAGGCTTATACAACTTGTTGAGTATAAAAAAAGCATAATGTATGGTTATTTTGACTATAACAAATACTCAGATGAAACACAGTGTCATGATCAAGAGGCTCACATACAGTATATTGTTTGGTCATTGTGCTGCCACAGAATTAATTGTGAGCAAGGCCTCAAAAAAGCTTTACATACCAGAGCTGCGAAAAAAGTTCTATATATTATTGAAACAATGTTGTGATTGTTTGTGAGAATGCCAACAGGTGATTCTATTGGGGAAAGGTTCCATGGGGGTTGCCATGGAAGCCAAGAAGGGGAGTGAGGTGTGTGTGTGCTCAAACACACATGCATGTGGGGGTCTGGGAGAGGAAGTGTGTCCATCTGATGAATGGGCATGTGCCTGAACTCAATTTTATACACTATTTGTAGTCTCACCCATTCATTTCTAATGACCGGTCATTGTTGACCGGGAACACCACAGGTGTACAAAAGTTAAATAAAACACCCAAAATGTAATGAAAATCATCAAGATGTATTTTGTGTGTTCAGATGCCCTGTGTGGACAATGTCATAAGGTTCCATGACTATCAGATTACATTAATTACATTTTTCAGAGCGAAAACGTAGATTGGTCCAATTTGACCAGAACACAGCAGCAGGGTTAAAGTACTACGTAAGTATTTTTTTTTTGGGGGGGGGGTATCTGTACTTTTCTGTTTATATATATATATATATATATATATATATATATATGTTTTAAAAATATTTTTGTTACTTCACTACATTCCTAAAGAAAATACTGTACCTTTTACTCCATACATTTTCCCTGACAACCAAAGGTACTCGTTACATTTTGCCAAGAAAATGGTTCAATTGACACACTTATCAAGAGAACATCCCTGTTCATCCCTACTGTCTCTGATCTGGTTTATTTTGGCAATTCCAATTACTTTTGATAGCTACTTAAGTATATTTAAAACCAAATACTTTTACTCAAGTAGTATTTGACTGTGTGACTTATATTTTTACTTGAGTCATTTTCTATTAAGGTATCTTTATGTTTATTCAAGTATGAACATTGAGTACTTTTTCCCCACCTGCTGATATGAAAGATACGTTCCTTATGTTTCCAAAAACCCTACCGCAAACGATGCGTTAACGTTTAGAACAAGCGTCGGGGCGCTTAAGAAAACACCCCCAGTCAGACGATACCATCGTTAATGGGCGCTAAAGAAGGTAGTTTGCTAACAACGTCTATGAATGGTGTACTGGTTAACTAGCTAACATTAGCTACTAAAGATGACTCGCGTGGTTAACTTGGCCAACGTTATCTCAATATAATTCATAATTGGTGTAGCGCTAGCTAAGTTAGCTAGATCAACTTATTTAGTTAGTTGCTAGCTACGCTCATTAGCCACAATGTTAATGCTAAAGCAAAGGCTAGCTAAATCCTCCATTCGGTCCCGTTTCCAACTTGCTAGCTAACTTAGCCGCTGTGGTGTTAGCACAGTGCAGTGGAACAGTGGCGAGTTAGCTAGCTACAGTAGCTGTGACTATGGCTAAGAATACAAGAACACAAATAGTGAGATACCATTCCAACAAAGCACATACCCGACTTTAACTTCGACCAGCAATTTACAAGTAACTTGTAGCTTCGTTTAATGAAATTCCACACTTGTCAGTCGCCCTCTACCTTGCTGTCCGCGGACAGCTGCTCACTCGTTGCCTTGAAAGTAATAACAATATGGCTACAGGGAGTAGTGGCGTCACTTGACTTGTTCAAAAAATATGGGAGTGAGTGCAAGGCTGGGTTGGGCTGGACTGGGACGTGCAGTCATAAACAGGACGGTCGGGGATACTGGTTCACTGGTTTACCATGTTTTTTGGTCTTTTTTTTTTCTTCTCTCCATAATTTGTTTCAGGATTGGTCAACAGGCCCTGTTATGAAGTAGGCAGGCTACTCCCCTAGTAAACTGGCATCCAACAATAGTAGAGAAGATAACTGCCTGGACTCCCAACTGAGTGAATACTCAGGTCATGTTCCACTGCTTGGATATTTCTGACTCCTGACAGATCTTACAATGCCTGATAGGTATTTATCAGCGAACCACATATAGGTTGCGTTCCCCTTCTCAGACGTTGCAAGCATCAACCAATGGTTGCGTGTCACGTAATTGACTGATAGATTGCTATAACATATCATGTGGTTAGTCAGTACTAAAAATACACTATATATACAAAAGTATGTGGACACCCCTTCAAATTAGTGGATTCGGCTATTTCAGAAACATGTATAACATCGAGCACACAGCCATGCAATCTACATAGACAAACATTGGCAGTAGAATGGCCTTACTAAATAACTCAGTGACTTTCAATGTTTCACCATCATAGAATGCCACCTTTCCAACAAGTCAGTTCATCAAATGTCTGCCCTGCTAGAACTGCCCTAATCAACTGTAAGTGCTGTTATTGCTAGATGGAAATGTCTAGGAGCAACATGGCTCAGCCGCGAAGTGGTAGACCACACAAGCTCACAGAACAGGACCACCTAGTGCTGAAGTGCGTAGCGTGTAAAAAATAGTCTGTCCTCGGTTGCAACACTCACTACCGAGTTCCAAACTGCCTCTGGAAGCAACATCAGCACAAGAACTGTTCATCAGGAGCTTGATGAAATAGGTTTCCATGGCCGAGCGGCTGCGCATACAAGCCTAAGATCACCATGCACAATGCCAAGCGTCAGCTGGAGTTGTGTAAAGCTCGCCGTCATTGGACTCTGGAGCAGTGCAAACTCGTTCTCTGAAGTGATATATCACACTTCACCATCTAGCAGTCCGAATCTGGGTTTGGCGGATACCAGGAGAACGCTACCTTCCCAAATGGATTGTGCCAACTGTAAAGTTTGGTGGAGGAGGAATAATGGTCTGGGGCTGTTTTTCATGGTTTGGGATAGGCCCCTTAGTTCCAGTGAAGGGAAATCTTAACGCTACAGCATACAATTACATTCTTGATGATTCTGTGCTTCTAACTTTGTGACAACAGTTTGGGGAAGGCTCTTTTCTTTTTCAGCATCACAATTCCTCCGTGCACAAAGCGAGGTCCCATACAGATTAAGCTAGTTTTTTTTCCAAAGTTGGAAGTCTGAGATTTCCGAGTTCCCAGTTGTTTTGAACGCAGCATTAACTCAGGAACGGACTAACATAATCACTTTCCCATCAAGTCCATCTGCTTTCTCTTCTATACTGAACAAAAATATAAATGCAACATGCAATAATTTCAAATATTTTACTGAGTTACAGTTCATATAAGGAAATATGTCAATTTAAATACATTCATTAGGCCCTAATCTATGGAATTCACATGACTGGGCAGGGGTGCAGATATGGGTTGGCCTGGGAGGGCATCGGCTCACCCACTTGGCAGCCAGGCCCACACACTGGGGAGCCAGGCCCAGCCAATCAGAATGAGTTTTTCCCTACAAAAGAGCTTTATTACAGACAGAAATACTCCTCAGCACCCCAACAACCCCTCTCAGACAATCCAACAGGTGAAGAAGTTACACGTGGTGTGAGGTCGGTTGGACATACTGCCAAATTCTCTAAAATGACATTGAAGGTGGCTTATGGTAGAGAAATTAACATTCAATTATATGGCTACAGCTCTGGTGGACATTCCTGCAGTTAGCATGCCAATTGAGCGCTCCCTCAAAACTTGAGACATCTGTGGCATTGTGACGTGAGACAAAACTGCACATTTTAGAGTGGCCGTTTATTGTCCCTAGCACAAGGTGCACCTGTGTAATGATCATGCTGTTTAATCAGCTTCTTGATATGCCACACCTGTCAGGTGGATGGATTACCTTGGCAAAGGAGAAATTCTCATTAACAGGGATATAAACTACTTTGTGCACAACATTTGAGAGAATAAGCTTTTTGTGTGTATGGAACATTTCTGGGATTTTTAATTTCAGCTCATGAAGCCTGGGACCAATACTTTACATGTATGCATTTATATTTTTGTTTAGTGTAGTTAAGAGGATCAGGAGAATGTCACATCATTGCTCCTCTCTAATCCTTATCCTCCAATGCCTAGATCTTTAAATAAGGAACACACTCTTAATAGAGGTGAGTATAGCCTGGAGGATCATGTAAGCATGGACAACCATCTAGTACACACAAACATAGCACTAGTAGGTCAGGGATGTCCAAGAACACTCAGAAAACATGTTCCAGTACAGTTAATTGTACATCTAATTCAGTGCACCTGAATGTTTCACACTTTTATAAGGAGCATATTCCTTTGTCTCTAGCAGCTGATTTTGACCCAGGCTAGGAATTAGAGCATAGAGCCAGGCTAGGAGTTAGAGCATAGACCCAGGCTAGGAGTTAGAGCATAGACCCAGGCTAGGAGTTAGAGCATAGACCCAGGCTAGGAGTTAGAGCATAGACCCAGGCTAGGAGTTAGAGCATAGAGCCAGGCTAGGAGTTAGAGCATAGACCCAGGCTAGGAGTTAGAGCATAGACCCAGGCTAGGAGTTAGAGCATAGAGACAGGCTAGGAGTTAGAGCATAGACCCAGGCTATGAGTTAGAGCATAGAGCCAGGCTAGGAATTAGAGCACAATGATAAGGCACTGATTATCATCTGAACTACTTTGACTGATCATGAACACACACAACAGGTTAAATTGTAGTCCAAAAAACATGGTGTGTAGAGACTAGAGTCTGTTCAATTGGAGTGTGTACTCTGGTGACTACAAGGAAAAGACTCTGGGCAAGTTCCAAAAAACGAATTGAGAGCAAAGGGAGAAATAAACATTCTTCTCAGCTAGAGTGGCCTCAAGGAGATTTAGTTCAATCCCAGCTTTATACTCTAGACCTGTCATACTTAACTCTGGACCTTGAAGCCAGTTCCACTGCGTTTATTCATTGTTCCCCTCTAATCAGGGACTGATTTAGACCTGAGACACCGGGTGTCTGCAATTAATTATCAGGTAGAACAGAAAACCATCAGGAAGTGAATACCTTTGCTCTAGACTCTTTGTCTCTCCAGGTAGCAACTAATGGACATTTAGGGAATTTTCACAAAGTACCTTTTTTACCAAAGCCATGTTTTTCTATTTTCTAAAACCCTTGTATTTTTAAAATCTCATCTCCATGATAAGTGATAAGACTTCTCAAGTTTTCTCTTTTTGACGTTCCACATGTGTTTTAGGCCCTGTTGTTGTTCATGGTTCTCTCCTATCACTGTTAATTGCTTTCTTACTTGGTTCAGATTCCCGTTAGAAAATATCAGGTGTCCATGGCAATTTATTAACATTGCTCTAGCTTAATTTCCCCCCTGTGCTCGCCTGTACGTGGGTCACTCAGCACTGTCCAGTCTCTCTGCTAATGGGAATCTCAGCAGGGATAACTCCTGTGCATCGCCACCTCTACCAGGGTTCATATCACAGAGCTGTAGTACCCTCCGCCAGGTGGCTCATGCCCCTATCCTGTCGTGCACCCCATTAGACTTCCGTCCCTGTCTGAAACAGGTGAGCCTGTCTGCGTTGGTGTGTCTCCCTGTGTCATCTCCAGACAGTCTCCCTGGCTTGTTGTCGAGGAAGTGCTCCTCTCAGTGACTGAGGCTGTGATGAAATGGCTGACGCAGCCTAATTTACCTGAAACGTGTCAGTGCTACTGCCCTGATTGAAAGGTAGCTGTGTTTGCCAACTGGAGCAAATAGGACAAGAGAGGGCAATGCTCAAGGAACACATATTGTGAATTAAATGTTTTTTCTATGAATTGTATGGAATTTGAGACCCTTTTACAGGATTTTCATAGTTTATATTGTTCAATGGGAAACTCTCCCATGAAATACTAACTCAGTTCAACTTTCTGATGACGAGGTACACACTGCTGAAAAAAACAGCCTACATTTCAAGCTGGTTCATGCTGGTATATCTGGTCTGGCTAGCATGGTCTAGCACAGGGATGGGCAACTGGCCCCCCTTTTGTAGGCCCGCGGATCTATTTCCACACAATGTTATTTTTTTTTAAAGGGTCTCAACTTAGTTAGAATAGTAGAATACACAGGGTGCAATTTCTAAATTTGAATGTGCATCAGCAGTTTTTCTCTTATGTCAGTCACTGACAGTCACTCAATTAGCCCATGTCAGCTAACAGGTTTTAGATGAGTAAGTTAGTCTAGCCAACTATCTAAACCTGTAGTAATCATGGTCGAATTATTGATCGGGGGGCCGCCATTGATTTTGTTAGCAAAACAAAATTTCACATACTGTAGGTCCCCCAAAAGGCTGCATGTGTGAGTATGGATGTGGGTACACAGACCCGCGAGCCACTGCGGCCCCTCATGAGTTCAGATTTTTGGTGGCCCCCACCCCTATCAAAGTTGCCCACCCCTTGTCTGGTTAGGCTGGCCCACTAGCTGCTCAAGCTGATGATGCTGGTGAGAAGCTCATGCTGGTGATGCTGGTATGCTGGTGACCAGTTTATGCTGGTGATACTGGTATGCTGGTGACCAAGCTGGTGTATGCTGGTCCAGCATGGTCTAGCTAGCTGGTCAAGCTAGTCAGGTAAAAACCACGCCCATCATTAACATATTTCCCAGCAAGCTCTATTGCAGGTTGATTTTTGTTTTTGCATGTACGTTGATTGATTCATTAATCTTAGATAAAATAAAACAATTCTAAACTAATCCAATCTGTTAGTTGGACTTATTGCACCTGTTACTGAAATGGTTGTTCCAGTTTAGATTGTTTAGGTAGTATCACATATTCATCTTTTTACCCTGGCAGTCATTCTGATTGCAGATTGTGGGTGAATAAAAGTTCCAATTGTTGGATATCCCCACTCTGGCTGGATTCCAATATGAATTAAACATCGCTTTGCAAACCAGCATAACATGACTGGCAGACCTGAGATAGCCAATGTATTATATACACTGAGTGTCCAAAACACTAAGAACTCCTGCTCTTTCCGTGACATAAACTGACCAGGTGAATCCAGGTGAAAGCTATGATCCCTTATTAATGTCACCTGTGTCCAAAACACAGCAAAGGCTAGCCAACAGCAAAAACACAGTGAAGGCTGATGACCAGCCTATGCTATTTTCTTTCAGCAGGTCATTAACACAGCCAGCACTGAGAAATATGACTACACAAGGATGACAACATAGTGAAAACAAACTTGCCTCAGAGCTACACAATACAGCCAATTACCACTGTACTAAACCATGCTTAGCGATTGTTCTCAATCTGTCACTCAAAACCAAACCCACGTCTTCAATCCACCTTCCCAAAGCACCACTCCTACACACCCTCAAGAGCTTGACCGAGCAGAGCTAGACTTAGCTGGGGGATAGGGGAAGCTATAGCGGCAGCGCTGATCTTTCCGGAGAGAAACGGGTGCATGTCATGGTCAAAGCCAATTAATCCAACTCTGACTCGACTCACTTGGTGCTGTTGTAGGCCCAGCGATGGAAATAAGTGCCCTTGCTTTGTTTGTCTCTGTGTCATGCCCTTAACAATCTATTCCTACTTGTCTCTCTCCCTCTCTTTCTTATTACACTCAATATTGCTTGTTTGATCTCCCATCTCCATCGGTTTCTCTGTCCTGCCATCCCATTGCTCCTTTTCAGACTGAATTGGTGATAAAGGCAATATTGACTGTTGCATCTGGTGAGATGGGCATGATGCCAGCTGCATGTCTTCCTCTGTTTATGGAGCTTTGCAGAGCTGGTACCTGAGTCACACATGGTGACCCTGGATTAGGGATTATTACCACTAAACTACACACACAATGGCATGAGATTATTATTTTGTTTTTCTGTGTCTACTTCTGCCCGAACATAGCTAAAGCCCAAACAGAGCGAAAGCCGAACGTCCATGTTACAGACTGCTTAGACAATCACGTTTAATCAGTGTGCAGTATTGTATGATTTTAGTAAGCCAAACCACACCAACCTCTGTCCTTCTACTGGTTTTCATCTAGCAGGGTCAGACCCAGTTTACTTTAGGGAGATGGATGGGAAAACAAAATCAGATTGCTGCTGTTGGAGAACTTGGGCCATCAATCTGACGACCCCAACAACACAGGGCAGTGATAGTGGAGTTTTATGACAAATAGGGGTTTTAATAGTCCTGTCTAAATTCCTGAACCTGGTCCCTCACACCATCACAACCAACTGATACTTTTCTCCTCATCTCTCCACTTGATACAAAATAAACTGGTAGGTTTGTCATCCCAAAAGTGTGCAAAGCAAACCTCATATGTCATAAAGACAATTTAAGCATCAATCATTGTCATCAAGAACATCAGCCAATGGGGTTGAATCTGCCTGCGTAAAAATGTAATTTCTAGTTCCGCCTATAATATTCGACCATGCAGTGCACATACAGTCACACTGACTTCAAGCCCTGTCTGGTCATATCGTCCCGGACTGACTGGGTCTGGTCCTCGTCTCCAAGAGTCATCTGAAAAAGTGGGTTTGAGAATAGTAATCTGTCATATTTCATTGTTTTATGAGAGGGATTATATATGGCATATTTAAACTGGAGCAAAAGATGCAGCCACTGTGTAGGCCTATGTACCCACAATAAAGCATACTGGTGAATTTTATATCTAATAATTTGAAAATCAATTTAAGGTAAGTGAGTTGTTTCTACCATCTGCAATAATGACTCTTTTAATTTGTGGGGCGGCAGGTAGCCTAGTGAGTAGAGCGTTGGACTAGTAACTGGAAGATTGCAAGCTCAAATCCCCGAGCTGACAAGGTAAAAATCTGTCATTCTGGCCCTGAACAAGGCAGTTAACCCACTGTTCCTAGGCCGTCATTGAAAATAAGAATTTGTTTTTAATTGGGGCTAGGCACCTTTTTTCTCCACTTCCTGTCTGAATGACGTGCCCAAAGTAAACTGCCTGTAGCTCAGGCCCTGAAGCCAGGATATGCATATAATTGGTACCATTGGAAAGAAAACACTTTTAAGTCTGTAGAAATGTTAAAATAATGTAGGAGAATATAACACAGCAGATACGGTGAGAGAAAATCCAAAGAAAAACCAACCAGATTTTTTTTGGGGGGAGAGACCATCCTCTTAGAAATGCAAGAGTAAGAGACAGTACTGTGCAGCCGTCTTCATCAACCTGGCCACGGCTTTCAACTCTGTCAATCACCATATTCTTATCGGCAGACTCAACAGCCTTGGTTTCTCAAATGACTGCCTCGCCTGGTTCACCAACTACTTCTCAGATAGAGTTCAGTGTGTCAAATCGGAGGGCCTGTTGTCCGGACCTCTGGCAGTCTCTATGGGGCTACCACAGGGTTCAATTTTCGGGCTGACCCTTTTCTCTGTATATATCAATGATGTCACTCTTGCTGCGAGTGATTCCTTGATCCACCTCTACGCAGACGACACCATTCTGTATACATCCGGCTCTTTTTTGGACACTGTGTTAACAATCCTCCAAACGAGCTTCAATGCCATACAACACTCCTTCCGTGGCCTCCAACTGCTCTTAAACGCGAGTAAAACTAAATGCATGCTCTTCAACCGATCACTGCCCGCACCCGCCCGCCCGACTAGGATCACTACTCTGGACGGTTCTGACTTAGAATATGTGGACAACTACAAATACCTAGGTGTCTGGCTAGACTGTAAACTCTCTTTCCAGACTCATATTAAGCATCTCCAATCCAAAATGAAATTTAGAATTGGCTTCCTATTTCGCAACAAAGCCTCCTTCACTCACGCTGCCAAACATACCCTCGTAAAACTGACTATCCTACCGATCCTCGACTTCGGCGATGTCATTTACAAAATAGCCTCCAACACTCTACTCAGCAAACTGAATGCAGTCCATCACAGTGCCATCCGTTTAGTCACCAAAGCCCCATATACCACCCACCACTGCGACCTGTATGCTCTCGTCGGCTGGCCCTCGCTACATATTCGTCGCCAGACCCACTGGCTCCAGGTCATCTATATGTCTTTACTAGGTAAAGCTCTGCCTTATCTCAGCTCACTGGTCACCATAACAACACCCACCAGTAGCACGCGCTCCAGCAGGTATATCTCACTGGTCATCACCAAAGCCAATTACCTCCTTTCTCTGCTGCTAATGACTGAAACGAATTGCAAAAATCGCTGAAGTTGGAGACTTATATCTCCCTCACTAACTTTAAGCATCAGCTATCTGAGCAGCTCACCAATCGCTGAAGCTGTACACAGTCCATCTGTAAATAGCCCATCCAACTACCTACCTCATCCCCATATTGTTTTTATTTACTTTTTTTGCTCTTTTGCACACCAGCATTTCTACTTGCACATCATCATCTGCACATCTATCACTCCAGTGTTAATTTGCTAAATTGTAATTACTTCGCTACTATGATCTGTTTATTGCCTTACCTCCTTACTCCATTTGCACACACTGTATACATATTTTTCTATTGTTATTGACTGTACTTTTGTTTATCCCATGTGTAACTCTGTGTTGTTGTTTTTTGTTGCACTGCTTTGCTTTATCTTGGCCAGATCGCAGTTGTAAACGAGAACTTGTTCTCAACTAGCCTACCTGGTTAAATAAAGGTAAAAAATAATAATTTGAGATTGGCCAACTCTATAACAATAGCCTAGAATATTATTTGTTTTTACTACATTATTATTATTTTTTCATATTATCAAATATTAGGGTTGCAAGACTTCATTTATGAAATCCACTTTACAAATAATAGCATCTGTATTTACTATTCCAGCTGCTGTCAATACTAAATATGACGTCATCGCTTTACTCTTAGTGACAGCTCGACGCGAGACATTACAGCGCGTGTCCTATCCTGGAGTCGTCTATTTACTACAGATGTTCTTGCTGTAACATGCAGTTGATGAGGAGGATATTCATCATTATAAAAGTAACTTCAGCTCATGGTCTGTTTCTCATATAGACCAATCATGCTGCCGGAGGGAACGGAGCCGAAAAACTGTACTCTGTGTTGCTGTGCTCTGACCAACAAGATTTTGATGGTCGTTTTTATGGTCATCTTGATTTTTGCTATCTTGTTCGGCAACTCGGTGACTTTAGCCGTACTGTACGGGACTAAGCACTTTCATACGCCCCAGGGATATCTGAAAACGTCGCTAGCGGTGGCTGACTTGGCGGTAGGGATATTTGTGGTGCCAGTCTCCGTTTACGCAGAGGTGTCGCTTATGTTGAACAACTCCGCGCCAGAATGGATCGTGAACAATTCACAAGCAACGACTTTTCACCCGTGCAATTTAATTGGCCCCATTTTCGCTGGCTGCACCTTTGTATCCATTACGACTATATTTTTCCTTACTATCGAACGGAGCATCGCAGTTTTGAGACCGTTGCACAAAGAATCAGTCATTACGCGCAAACGGACCACTATCCTCATACTCTTCTCATGGGTGGGAAGTTTCTTTCTGGCAGTGTTTCCGATGATTTTCAGCAATGAAATTGCCCTCGAATATAACCTTTGTAGTAGAATGTGCAATTACGCACTAGGCACCATCGACACGTTTCCTTCCCAGGCATGGAACATTCTCCTGCTCTTTCCCGCGTTTGATTTCACACTCCTTGGTGGAACCGTGGTGATAAATATAATTTCATTGTCTAGCATACGCCAGAACTCAAAGCAGAGAAAACATCTGGCTGAAAGCGAATGCCAAAGCGGCTCCAGACCCACTTTCTCAGATATCAAAGCTGCCAAAACAATAGGGACCTTAACGCTGGCTTTTACGGCATCCTTCACCCCCATTGCTGTCTTTGTCGTGGGAAATGTTCTTGGAAACGAATGGTGCAACTTTTCGCTTTTTGCTTTTTGGATACTGACTACGAATAGCTGTTGGAACGTTATAATATACAGCGTCAGAGACCAGAAGTTTAGGCTGCGCGCGCACAAGCTTTTGATTCCTTGCCAAATCAATAATGTCACCAAGACCTCAAAAACTGTGGACATTTTGTCTTAATCTTATTTTGACATATTTGTACATGTCGAAATGACGGATTTATGATGAAGGTACCAAAGACAATGTAATAACGAAAGAAAAGCAGCCTACAGAGAAATGCTAGGCTATGGTATCTCTGTGATCGATGCTTTACGCACACACATGTTCGGGCAGTGATCATCAACTAGGTTCAACCGCAGGCAGATTTTTTCTTGAACGTATGGTTAATTGAACATAATAATAAATAATAATAATATATAATAATAAACCGGTGCGCCTGGCAACTACTACCATAACCCGTTCAAAGGCACTTACATTTTTTGTCTTGTCCTTTCACCCTCTGAATGGCACACACACAATCCATGTCTCAATTGTCTCAAGGCTTAAAAATCCTTATTTAACTAGTCCCCTCCCCTTCATTTACACTGATTGAAGTGTATTTAATACAGTGACATCAATAAGCTATCATAGCTTTCACCTAGATTTACCTGGTCTGTCTATGTCATGGAAATAGGTGTTCTTAATGTTTTGTCTACTCAGTGTAGATTTCTCAGATTTTTTTTGAAACAGATTCCAAAAATTAAAATCACTTGGAGCTGATTTGCTGGTGTTTTTACAGTCTTTTATGTCCAACAATAAAAAAATAAAAAATTACATCATAAAAGCATAACACGTTTTCAAATATGATGGTATAGCAGCTTTGTCTTATTTAGGCTGTCATGTTCAGTGCACACTTAGCCATTTTGTGAAATGATTGTTTTCAGTCAGCAATACTTGTCTGCGTGGTAACTGTGTGTACTACAATTGGTCAAATATGTGGTATTGTTGACACAATGTGTTCTCTGACTATGAAAAATAAATGTATTTTTGTTACAAATACAATTTAGGGAGCCTGTTCAGATGGGTGGAAGTTGCACTTTCTATTAACACCATAATCACAGACGGGAGCTACACCTCACCTCACTCTGATAGGCTACTTTGGGGTAGAGCGGCGTGTGAGGGCGCAGATGGTCAATCTCACCATTAGCAAGAACATGGCAGCATATGAATTTGTTTTGTGTAGAAATTATAGTAGTTGGATATTAAAATGGTAGCCTGAAAGGAATGAAGAAGATGATGATGAAGAAGATGTGTAATGCGTCTGTCCTGTTGTAGGTGTCCTATAGGCAAGCCGAAGTGTCCATCATTGTCACTCTGATTACGCACACACCCACTCGTACAGCACGTGCGCACGCGCACGCACGCACATACACACAGGGAGCAAATATTCAAACGTTGCCAGTGGTAATCTTGAGCAGATTTGGGATTTTTGTAAACCTGTCTTTAATTTCGTTTAGGGGATTATGGCTTGGCGGAGCTGCAGTCATGAGTTTCTTCTCTGATATCCAGGCTTGCGCTTGCCACTCTTTGTCGCGGCAGCTGCCCATTCACATGAGCGCTATCGCGCAATTTAAAATGCTCGTCGCCCCCCACTAGTGCGCCAGCTATGCGTTTAAAGGTCTCTCCACATTTCACTTCATAGATCTAGGAACGTGCGTGCGCTTGGGTGGAAACTTTTTGGGGGAGAAACGCGCGCCGTTTGTAACATGACGCTCTAGCACAGGGGTGCATGGGAAAACTTTTTTGCTCGAAGGCCACGTCGGGATTTTGAAATTCAACGGAGGGATGCATTTTTTTGGGCGAATCAATTGTTTGTTAAAAACAATTTGCGGGCCTCCGGAGTAGTGCAGCGGTCTAAGGCTTCACTACAGACCCGGGTTCGATCCCAGGCTGTGCCACAGCTGGCCGTTACTGGGATACCCATGAGGCGGCACACAGTTTGCCCAGCGTCATCCAGGTTAGGAGAGGGTTTGGAAGGCTGAGATTTCCTTGTCCCATGCCGCTCTTGCGACTCCTGTGGCGGGCGGGGCGCATGCACAATGACATTGTCAGGTGTACGGTGTTTCCTCCAACACATTTCTGCGGCTGGCTTCCGGGTTAAGCAGGCATTGTGTCAAGAAGCAGTGCGGCTTGGCTGGGTCGTGTTTCGGAGCATGCATGGCTCTCAACCTTCGAGTTGCAGCGATGGGACAAGACTGTAAAAAAAGGCTCCCGGGTGGCGCAGTGGTCTAGGGCACTGCATCGCAGCGCTAGCTGTGCCACCAGAGACTCTGGGTTCGCGCCCAGGCTCTGTCGCAGCCGGCCGCGACCGGGAGGTCCGTGGGGCGACGCACAATTGGCCTAGCGTCGTCCGGGTTAGGGAGGGTTTGGCCGGTAGGGATATCCTTGTCTCATTGTGCACCAGCGACTCCTGTGGCGGGCCGGGCGCAGTGCACGCTAACCAAGGTCGCCAGGTGCACAGTGTTTCCTCCGACACATTGGTGCAGCTGGCTTCCGGGTTGGATGTGCGCTGTGTTAAGAAGCAGTGCGGCTTGGTGGGTTGTGTTTCAGAGGACGCATGGCTTTCGACCTTCGTCTCACCCGAGCCCGTACGGGAGTTGTAGCGATGAGACAAGATAGTAGCTACTAACAATTGGATACCACGAAATTGGGGAGAAAAAGGGGGTAAAAAGAAAATTATACATATACATATTTTTTTTATGTCTCGTGGGCTGGATTGAAGTGCCCGGCGGGCCAGAAACGGCCCACGGGCCGTTATTTGCCCCCCTATATATGTTTCTAGGCCCCCGAAATAGCAACATAGACAAGGTGGTGATAGCAGAGATTTTGTTGTCCGTCTTCCCATTTGTGGCAAAAACTAAGAATCATCATCTTGAAAACATAATCACCACTGTTCGCTAATTTAAAAGAAAACCAACTGCAAATGTGAATAATAGCTATTGTAAGGAAAGTTTAGGTTTGCTTATTTGAAATTTGTGGCAGCTTTCCCTCTCTTTAGACCCATTGTAAACAAAGACAGGTTATTTATTAATTGTTTGTACTACACCTGGAGTAAGGAGGAAAGCCCTGGAAAGTGTGCCAGTCACGTTTCTGTGCAGATGGTTTTTATCCCCTACCAAGGTTGTCTGCTTAGCACCTTCTAAGGCCATGAGACCAATATATACCGAACACAAATATAAAGGCAACATGTAAAGTGTTGTTCCCATGTTTCATGAGCTGAAATAAAAGATCCATCTCAGATGTTGTGCACAAATTTGTTTACATCCTTGTTAGTGAGCATTTTTATTTTGGCAAGATAATCCATCCACCTGACAGGTGTGGCATATCAAGAAGGTGGTTAAACAGCATGATCATTAAACAGGTGCACCTTGTGCTGGGGACAATAAAAGGCCACTTTAAAATGTGCAGTTTTGTCACACAACACAATGCCACAGGTGTCTCAAGTTTTGAGGGAGCTTGCAATTGGCATGCTGACTGCAGTAATGTCCACCAGAGCTGTTGCCAGATAATTTAATGTTAATATCTCTATGTCTAGGATCTTTTATTTCACCTCATGAAATATGGGAACAACACTTTACATGTTGCCATTATATTTTTGGTTACAATATCGTTTTAGAGAATTTGTGCACAACATTTGAGATACATTTTTGTGTGTATGGAAAATGTCTGAGATCTTTTATTTCAGCTCATGAAACATGGGAACAACACTTTACATGTTGCCTTTATATTTTTGGTTACAACGTTGTTTTAGAGAATTTGGCAGTACGTCCAGTCGGCCTCACATCCGCTGATCACGTATAACCACGCCAGCTCAGAACCTCCACATCTGGCTTCTTCACCTGCGGGATCGTCTGAGACCAGCCATCCGGAAAGCTGATGAAACTGAGGAGTATTTCTGTCTGTAATAAAGCCCTTTTGTGGGGGAAAACTCATTCTGATTGGCTGGGCTTGGCTCCCCAGTGGGTGGCAGCCATGGCTGCGCCCCTGCCCAGTCATGTGAAATCTACAGTGGGGACAACAAGTATTTGATACACTGACGATTTTGCAGGTTTTCCTACTTACAAAGCATGTAGAGGTCTGTCATTTTTATCATAGGTACACTTCAACTGTGAGAGACGGAATCTAAAACAAAAATCCAGAAAATCACATTGTATGATTTTTAAGTAATTAATTTGCATTTTATTGCATGACATAAGTATTTGATCACCTACCAACCAGTAAGAATTCCGGCTCTCACAGACCTGTTAGTTTTTCTTTAAGAAGCCCTCCTGTTCTCCACTCATTACCTGTATTAACTGCACCTGTTTGAACTCGTTACCTGTATAAAAGACACCTGTCCACACACTCAATCAAACAGACTCCAACCTCTCCACAATGGCCAAGACCAGAGAGCTGTGTAAGGACATCAGGGATAAATTGTAGACCTGTACAAGGCTGGGATGGGCTACAGGACAATAGCCAAGCAGCTTGGTGAGAAGGCAACAACTGTTGGCACAATTATTAGAAAATGGCAGGACCTGGTCAACGGCAGGACCTGGTCAATGACCTGAAGAGAGCTGGGACCACAGTCTCAAAGAAAACCATTAGTAACACACTACGCCGTCATGGATTAAAATCCTGCAGCGCACGCAAGGTCCCCCTGCTCAAGCCAGCGCATGTCCAGGCCCGTCTGAAGTTTGCCAATGACCATCTGGATGATCCAGAGGAGGAATGGGAGAAGGTCATGTGGTCTGATGAAACAAAAATAGAGCTTTTTGCTCTAAACTCCACTCGCCGTGTTTGGAGGAATAGAAGGATGAGTACAACCCCAAGAACACCACCCCAACCGTGAAGCATGGAGGTGGAAACATCATTCTTTGGGGATGCTTTTCTGCAAAGGGGACAGGACGACTGCACCGTATTGAAGGGAGGATGGATGGGGCCATGTATCGCGAGATCTTGACCAACAACCTCCTTCCCTCAGTAAGAGCATTGAAGATGGGTCGTGGCTGGGTCTTCCAGCATGACAACGACCCGAAACACACAGCCAGGGCAACTAAGGAGTGGCTCCGTAAGAAGCATCTCAAGGTCCTGGAGTGGCCTAGCCAGTCTCCAGACCTGAACCCAATAGAAAATCTTTGGAGGGAGCCGAAAGTCCGTATTGCCCAGCGACAGCCCCGAAACCTGAAGGATCTGGAGAAGGTCTGTATGGAGGAGTGGGCCAAAATCCCTGCTGCAGTGTGTGCAAACCTGGTCAAGAACTACAGGAAACGTATGATCTCTGTAATTGCAAACTAAGGTTTCTGTACCAAATATTCAGTTCTGCTTTTCTGATGTATCAAATACTTATGTCATGCAATAAAATGCAAATGAATTACTTAAAAATCATACAATGTGATTTTCTGGATTTTTGTTTTAGATTCCTTCTCTCACAGTTGAAGTGTACCTATGATAAAAAATTACAGACCTCTACATGCTTTGTAAGTAGGAAAACCTGCAAAATTGTCAGTGTATCAAATACTTGTTCTCCCCACTGTATAGATTAGGGCCAAATTAATTTATTTCAATTTGACAGATTTCCATATTTGAACTACAACTAGGTAAAATCATTGAAATCGTTGCATGTTTATATTTTTGTTCAGTATACTGTATATCCTCTTTCTTCTCAGAATTACAATGTTACTAAGGCATCTGGACCAATGGTGAAGTTGACAAAGAGAGAGAGAGACTGCAATACATGTACATACACATGGTGAGGTTGACATTTGTACGTCACCACAGAGAGAGGGAGAGAGAGTGACTGCACTGCAATACATGCACACATGCTCTCTTTCTCACACGCACGCACGCACACACACACACACACACACATTGAAGTTACCTACAATCCTCTTTAGAAAGACACAATAGTTCTACTGAAATAACCTTTGATTATGGGTCCCTCAGTAGCTAACAGGCTACACGGCGTTGACATACCTCAGACTTAATTTGTGGCATTATTACCTTTGTTGTTTACATGAAAAGGCTCATGTTTATTTCACTTCAATAAATAGCTTTTAAAATGTAAAGTGCAAAACAAATGATGGGAAGAATGATCCTTTCTTCAGCTGAGTGAATAAGATTGACCTTAATCTAAGAGAGTCCAAAGGCATTTGTCTTCCCTCTCTCATGTCATTATTTTGTTTTCCACTCTTCCTTCATTATCCAAGGCTATAACTAGCCTAACTAACTAGCCTAACCACCATGAGCTTCATGTTGATACTGGAAATATAAGAACAAATTGGTTATCAAGAAGTAGCCTCTGAAGTGATTATAGCAGGCCACAGCAGGCTTCTACATTATTCACACAAGAGCTAAAAAGGGTAACAGTTCAAAAAGTAAATTTGAGCTTTCTGTCAAGCACTTTCACAGCCTATCACATACAGTGTTACAATGGGGTGAAGTCCACTTTGACAACAATTATGTGAAAAGTAGGCTTACTGGGTGACAAAAATAAATAATCAGAACGCAGATGCATTTTCATTACACTCATAACCTCAGAGCAAATGAAAGGAGCACATCCAGTCATAGGGTATTTCCATTTCTTCATTTGACACTCCTAAATGACAAAACACTATCAGCATTTCAAGGGACTTAGTGTATGTGTCCAGTGCTTATTAAGTGCTTATATTTTCCCGTGTTTCTCTCTATCTACTAACGTAATTGCCTCTAGATATGAAAATCTGAGAAGCAAGATGCCATGACTAAGGGGTGTAAGTTGATGTTTCTGTCTTTCTCAGCAAGTTGTTATGAAATTTTAATGATACTGATTCGGTTGCCGCTTTTTTGATGTGTTTGATTTAGCATGCACTCTCCTTCAGCGTTATTTACAGTATATTCAGCAGACGGTTGTTGTGATTGTCATTTCTATCTTGTAGGCTACATCAAGTCCATAATGTTAACCAAGTGTTTCCAACCAGTTAACCACACAACAGTAGAACTTCATGAAATACCCAAGTTTTCTGAATAAACCCATACAACCTTGAGGTTCTTATGTAACACCACAGTAATAACATAGAATAACATCTACAGTAGGTTGCCATGAAAAGGAATAGAAGAGGAGAAGTTGCTTTAAGAGGTACATCAAATCTATGGCTAAAAGGATTGTAGTGTTTTTTCCTGTGCATGTGGGAGGGCATTTTCAGGTGGATTAAGAGTTAGTCCTTTACAGCTCCTCAGTAAGCATCTATTGTGGGGGAACCAGAGAGCATTAAGTACTTCCCAGAGATACATTTTGTAATCTCCATAAAAACCGAAGGGCTTAATGAATCGAAACCCGGAACAGTGTGTCCAGCAGGATAAGTCAGAAATATAATTCTTAAGCTACATAACATAGGATTCATGTATTCATCAAAATACTGTTTACATAAGGAGACCAGATGTTTTAAACTGCATTCATGTAAACATGTCTAGGGCCTGAGTATGCAGTTTATTTGGACCTGCTTGAAGCAACAGAACTCCTGTGACTGGTATGGGTGATATGTTCATTATCACTACCTGCCAGCAATTTCAAAGGCTAAAATGTGAATAGTGGACGAGAGAAAATATAAACTCAGTTCATTACATTATCTATTCCCAGCATACACTTCTCTGATGATTTCCCCTCTCTTGTCTCATTATGCAACCCTGCTGAGGGAATGTGGCAGTAAAAAGGTCTTCAATCTGAAGTTGGCATGAACGTATCTAGCATGACTCTTGATCCGTCACGAAAACCAGTCTGCCCCCACGCGCACACACAGGGCAGAAGCCATTGTGCATCTTTTCAAGTTGGTAAGCATCAGGAGCCTCCCTACTCACCCACCACTTCCTTTGAAGAAGTTGAACAGAACAGCAGGAGTTGTTTACTAGTTCCTCCTCCTAACCCCTTGTTTTTCACACTTTATATGATAATGTTTCCTATCAGACACTTTCTCAATGTTGGTTGCAGCAGTCACAATAGATCCCACAGAATTAGATAACTGTCTATGTTTCTGGGTGTGACTGAGCATAATGTTCATACACAGAGGTACCTCAGATTTGTCCTGTTTTAATATTTTAAATTTTTTAAAGAGTTGTTTTTCTGTAGTACTACTAGCTACCTAGCATTTTATGAAGTTGGCTTTAGCTAGCCCAAAATGGAAACCTATCTGCCAACCTCATAACTAGCTACCAAGAAGCCATTTCAGGCTATCAATCAAGTTACAGTAGCTAGCTTGTCCAATTACAGATAACTGCAAAAATAAAGGAAACACTAACAAAGTGTCTTAATAGGGTGTTGGGCCACCAGAACAGCTTCAGTGCACTTTGGCATATTCTAAAAGTGTCTGGAACTTTATTGGAGGGATGCAACACCATTCTTCCATGAGAAATTCCATCATTTAATGTTTTGTTGATGGTGGTGGAAAACGCTGTCTCAGGCACCGCTCCAGAATCTCCCTTAAGTGTTCAATTGGTTTGAAAGCTTGTGACTGAGACCACCATGGCATATGGTTTACATTGTTTTCATGCTCATCAAACCATTCAGTGACCATTTGTGCCCTGTGGATCGGGGCATTGTCATCCTATGGGTACAGAGCCATGGTAGCCAAAATAATAGCAAAAATAATGGCCTGCCCAGCATTTTTATGCATGTCCCTAAGCATGATGGGATGTTAATTGCTTAATTAACTCAGGAACCACACATGTGGAAGCACCTGCTTTCAATATATTTTGTATCCCCCATTTACTCAAGTGTTTCCATTATTTTGTCAGTTACCTGTATCTTGGCTGGCATGCCTGCTGGCAAGGTTGGTAGACTTTAGAAAAGCAAGCAATTACTAAATGTACTGGATAAGACTCACATTCCTTTCAATCTTTTACCCAGATTTTATCAGAGCAGCAGAGAAGCATATTAAGTGTCTTAAAAAAAAGAAACACCAGTCAGTAGGATACAGACAGCTCAAGAGATAAATGGCAAATGGTAGTCACACCAGATACTGACTGGTTTTCTGATCCACGCCCCTACTTTTTTTTTTACGGTATCTGTGACCAACCGATGCATATCCGTATTCTCAGTCATCTAAAATCCATAGATTAGGGCCTAATGAATTTATATGAACTGTAAACTCAGTAAAACAATTTTAATTGTTGCATGTTGCATTTATATTTTTGTTTATTACGGAATGGATCGAGAGCTTGGATGGACCTATATTTCCTGCAATATGGAATTAGTAGGCTTTTGACTAGACAGGGAACCTTGTCAAGTCCCGTAGGGTTCAGCACACAATTTTAATTTAATCGCAATATGTTATGCATCACAGCAATTAATTTAGCTTGACAATCCCGTCAAATGCAATTCTGCAACTAGACAATAAATGGTTATATAAAGGTAAAATTGGCATCATGTTGCAATTAAGTTGTACCTCTAGACCACAGGTCAAAACCTCTTGGATTAGTGTGCCTATATGATTTAGAATAACAATTAACATCGTTAACACAAGTCTTTATCGTTGACACAATTTATCAGTCTTGGAAGGATGAGCAGGTTTCCATAGCAACAGACCATAATACGACCAATTAATGACGCTTGGTCATTAGCATTCTAGTTGGGCACTTGATGACTCATACCTGGTTCGCTCTCTCCTCCTTTGAAGTATAACAGGACCAGATGCTTTGTACCAGCAGCAGTGCCACTACACCAATCGTTCTAGGTTCACACAGTTCAGTTAGTCTTGAACCACCCCACTGACATTCTAGCAATACTTAGTAAGACAAGAAAAGTGGCATCTACTGGAAGAAACATCTTTCCTAAGCATATTATAGGTCACCCTTCAGACTGCAAGTCACTTCCTTTACAACAAAGTCATCATTCCTACATTATTAAACAAACTGTTTTCAAAAGGACACATCGGCACAATGCAGGAAGTCAAACAGCGAGGCGACAATCAAGTTGGTTTAATTCTGACCCACTGGGCACACACTGGTTGGATAAACGTTTCCACATAATTTCAACGAAATGACGCTGAACCAATGTGGAACAGACGTCTGTGCCCAGTGGGGAGAACCTTCAATTGGATGAGACCAAAGTGTTCTCTCTCTGAAAGAGACAGTGGCAGTACTATGGATAACTGACTGGCCATCACATACTGGTATCTTGGTTCAAAAGAAAAGGTACATTTGATTTGAGTTCTGCCTGTGTTTTTATTTTGGCCGTCACAGGCTTGGCGGCGAAAAAAATACATAAATTGTGACGATGCTCGCTCATCTTTGGTGAAGGTTTAAACCAACCTACCAAATATCCTTTGATCCTGGATTTCTCTCTTCTAGTCGCGTTCTCTCTCTCACTGTCTCTCCCTTTAGAAGTACAAGGCACTTCTCATCAAAACATGGCACTTGTCCAGGACTTCACTGGGTTGCTTCAAGTGAATGATACCAACTTCATTTTATCAGTAGTCCATTGACTGCATCAAGATTGCCATGGTAGGATGAAACATCAATCTAACGAATGGCCACAGGGATTTGCATGTATGAGAAACAGCCTTAAGCGGACAGAAGTAGCACAGAGGGTTGCTTGGGAACAAAAAAAACAATGAATCGCTGGAAGGCTACAGCTCTTTGCATCATTGAGAACAGGCAGAAAAAGTGGGATAGGAGGACTTTCCCTTCTGTTAAGGGCAGAAGGGCTACGGTAGCCTAGTCTGAAGAGGGCATTATCAGGGTCTGGAACACACTGACTGTAATGATTCACAACAGGGAGGAAAATACATAATATAATAAATAAAATACATTATTTTTTAAATGAATCATAAAACTAACCTGGGTGAATGACCTGGCCATCTGTGACAATCTTTAAGGTAAAGCCTTAGCGTTTCCTGGTTTTGAAGAATAAAACCAAATAAGTACATAAACAGTTCAAAATGTCCCTTTTCTTTTCAACTCCACAAGCTGGCATCTGGTCCAGATCAAAACAATCAACTGGAGGCGGACATTTTCTGGTAAACTAAGCACTATGCTAATTATACACTTGCATCCTACTTTGGCTGTAAATGGTTGTCAGGAGCAACAGTACCATATCATTTTGTGCTGGTAAAAAGCTATGTTGTGAATGTATACAGCCTGTTCCGCAAATATGACAGTGATATTCGCACTTAAGTCAAGTAAAAAGCTCAATATTTTCTTAAATGTCATAATTCACAATGATATACAGAACTGTTAATATGGTTGTGACATCTTTATTTAAGAGCTTTAAAAAGAAGAGAAAACACTTAGACCATCAACATGGCTACACGATTTATTACTGAAAATATTCAATATATCAGGGCATCAGTTCAGTCTCCAGTACTGTAGTTATTGCTTTACAATAATGTCTGTCTGTGGTCCTCAGCTGTCTAGTCTACAACAGGGAATAACACAGGTGAACTGGTTTAGATGGCAGAGGCAAGTTTTAGATCAGAATCCTTTTCTGGGGAGTGCTGACATCATAGATGGAGGAGTCTCTTGAAATCTTGGTCTACTTAGAAACCAACATACGAGAGCGGGGCTTTGGGAAATCGGATGTTGAAACCTGGTATAAATTACAATAGGGCAAACGATAAGGTCCCACCATACAGGTCAATAGGTCTTCTTCCAGGAGCGGAAATAGAGCTGGATTGGGATCAGTGGGTTTCTTTTCTGGAGGCTGGGATGGAACACATCAAAGTCTACCCGCCGCACCCTTTGAAGGTAGTCCTCTAGCACCACCTAGAACAGCAGCCAGAGAGAGGGAAACAGCATACACAGCATCAACACACCTGTGTGTGTGTGTTGTGTTGTGTGTGTCTGTCAGTCCTTATTCTCTACATGTGGAAGCTAGCGTGAGCGTCATCTCAGAGCTCAGGAATGTGCTTCCTCTTTGCCCTAGATGCACAAAGCCAGCCCGGCCTAAAACATATGATATGATTCAGCAGCTGAGAGGAAAGAGCCTTTAAGGCGTCAGAACAGATTAACATAGTTATAGCACCAGCAGCAATAGAACATCATATTTGTGGAAATTGTCCTGGATGGAGAGGATAAAAGAGGAACACAGAATTGAGTGGATTAATGCTCTCTCTTTCTCTAATTACCATCATACCCCTGCTGGTTGGAGCACTCAAGCGTTGTGACCATCCACCCTTCAAAACATAACACACAACGTGAGGCATTTGTCTATCTCGAATTCTTCACCTGGGCCTCATTCTCAAGCCTCTGGTTAATATGTTCTGTCCTTCGTTTCTTGCTCTCTTTCATGCCCCTTCTCTGTGGGAATCAGACTGCTTTTGAGAGTGTCAGTGGTAAGAGCCCATAATGCAGTCCCTTGGTGGTCTGTCTGGTGCGATTAAAATTGGAGCATTAAAAGGTCTATCTAGCCTGATGGGGAGCGTGCTGTGATGGGAGGGAGATTAGGCTAGACAGACAGCCATGTGAGGATATTGGGAGGTGGTTGAGGAGGAGAAAGGATCATTCAACAGATGGCTGCTCCTCCTTACCTAGGTTCAGATGAACATGACTGGAGGATTAATTAAAAAATGAATGACAAGAGAACTTGAAGAGAAACTAACACACAGACCTGGTCTCCTCCCTGGTGCCAGGACTAAAGAAGCCCCATAGTTCAGTCTTGTCTTTGGTCAACGTTTTAGTAAATATGACCCTTTTCATGATGTTACAGTCATGATGTTACAGTCACAAGCAGTCTGATTCCCACAGAGAAGGGGCATGAAAGAGAGCAATGATGTTACAGACCACAACCTAACCCAATAAATGCTAATGATTCTTATAATAATAACAACAACAACCCACTGTCTGGAGGAAGGCAGGGAAAGCGGAAGCTGGTATGTTCTTGCTGAATGATCTGGCCTGTGGAGACAAAAAGGTTCAAACTGAGTAAAATGACTAACACAGGCTAATAAAGCTATAATCTGTTTAACAGAGATGGACGAGCATATAAAAACACCAGTAGCTACTACATTTTGGACTACTTCAGCTTCTCTTTTCCTTTTGTGTACAAACAAGCCTTAATTCACTTGAAGCTCACAATGAAACAAAGTTACAAGTATTCATCAACGTTAAATGATTATGTATGTGTTGTACAGGTAAAAAAGGCATCGTAGTAGCCATTCGAGAAAACGACTGATCCCACATGAGAACACACTATCAGAGCCCTTCAAATGTAGAAATGTAATTGAATCAAATCAAGCAGTAAATCTGTTCGGCAAGAACATCCCACCAAATAACATTGGAGGAACACTGTCCTGATGTCATGAGGGTACGTACGTGTTGTAGGTGTACGTGGGCTTGGCTGGCAATGTCATATACCACGTCTCTCACATTCTGTTCCCGGCTTCCTCGGATGAAGTCCTCCTGGGAGGCTCTGTGCTGGTGGTGACACACACACACACACACACACACACCTTTGTTCACACCACTTATTCACACAGGAGAGATTTGTTCCTTCAAACCACTAATCTAGCCAAGCCAACCAATTGTTCATGCTGAGACCATATGGCCTCTAATGGGGCGAACAAAGTGAAGCTCTCGATAATTATCTTCATTATTCACGGCATGTATAGCGATTGTCAGATCTCAGTTCTCTCTCCTTTAAAAATTGTTATGGCCTCAGGCTGCCCTGAGGTCTGTTTACGGCACTGTGGCCATCAACCCCATGATAGACAGCAGTTGTTTAGAAACTGAGTACAAGTAGGATAGTTTGACAGCAAAAAAATATATATAAAAACGGGTAATCGGAATCTTATTCCACAAATAAGGAGTTTAGTTTGATATAAACTCGGCAAAAAAAAGAAACGTCCCCTTTTCAGGACCCTGTCTTTCAAAGATAATTCATCAAAATCAAAATAATTTCACAAATCTTCATTGTAAAGGGTTTAAACACTGTTTCCCATGCTTGTTCAATGAACCATAAACAATTAATGAACATACACCTGTGGAACGGTCATTAAGACACTAACAGCTTACAGACGTAGGCAATTAAGGTCACAGTTTTGAAAACTTAGGACACTAAAGAGGCCTTTCTACTGACTCTGAAAAACAACAAAGAAAGATGCCCAGGGTCCCTGCTCATCTGCGTGCACGTGCCTTAGGCATGCTGCAAGAAGGCATGAGGACTGCAGATGTGGCCAGGGCAATACATTTCAATGTCCGCACTGTGAGACGCCTAAGACAGTGCTACAGGGAGACAGGACGGACAGCTGATCGTCCTCGCAGTGGCAGACCACGAGTAACACCTGCACAGGATCAGTACATCCAAACATCACACCTGCGGGACAAGTACAGGATGGCAACAACAACTGCCTGAGTTACACCAGGAACGCACAATCCCTCCATCAGTGCTCAGACTGTCAGCAATAGGCTGAGAGAGGCTTGTAGGCCTGTTGTAAAGGCAGGTCCTCAGCAGACATCACCGGCAACATCGTCGTCTATGGGCACAAACCCACTGTAGCTGGACCAGACAGGACTGGCAAAAAGTGCCCTTCACTGACGAGTCGCGGTTTTGTCTCACCAGGGGTGATGTTCGGAGTCGCGTTTATCGTCGAAGGAATGAGCATTACACCGATGCCTGTACTCTGGAGCGGGATCGATTTGGAGTTGGAGGGTACGTCATGGTCTGGGGCGGTGTGTCACAGCATCATCGGACTGAGCTTGTTGTCATTGCAGGCAATCTCAACGCTGTGCATTACAAAGGAAGACATCCTCCTACTCTTCCTGCAGGCTCATCCTGACATGTCCTTCCAGCATGACAATGCCACCAGCCATACTGCTCTTTCTGCGAGTGATTTCCTGCAAGACAGGAATGTCAGTGTTCTGCCATTGCCAGCGAAGAGCCCGGATCGCAATCCCATTGAGCACATCTGGGACCTGTTGGATCGGAGGGTGAGGGCTAGGGCCATTCCCCCCAGAAATGTCTGGGAACTTGCAGGTGCCTTGGTGGAAGAGTGGGGTAACATCTCACAGCGAGAACTGGCAAATCTGGTGCAGTCCATGAGGAGGAGATACACTGCAGTACATAATGCAGCTGGTGGCCACACCAGATACTGACTTTTGATTTTTACCCCCCTCCTTTGTTCAGGTACACATTATTGCATTTCTGTTAGTCACATGTCTGTGGAACTTGTTCAGTTTATGTCTCAGTTGTTGAATCTTGTTATGTTCATACAAATATTTACACATGTTAAGTTTGCTGAAAATAAACGCATCTGACAGTGAGAGGATGTTTTTTTTGCTGAGTTTAGTTTAACAATAATATGAGGACAATGAGATTTGTATTGCCCAAAAGCACAAGGCGGTCGGTGTCTGTAGACATGCTGCTACACACATTAGCTTGACAAACTAAACAATCAAGTCAGGTAACTTCAATACTATTTGAATGCAATGAAGCTTGGAATTGCAAGTTATTAGCTAGGCTAGAAGCTGTTGTCAAGCAATGGGAGCAACAACAACAAAACACGAACATACAGAGGGTCCACTGCCAAAGCCTGTATAAAATGTAACATCGCCACGGACAGAGGCTGCAGTAGTTAAACCCCCGGACACCAACAGTCTCTTCCGCTTCCGACCAGAGCAATGAACTTATGACCGGATTAAAATAATTGGAAAATTGCAAAGCACTCACTGTCCTTTAATGACACAGGAAGTGGAGAAAACCCACCAGGCAAGCTTCAATTGAGCTCAGGACTAGACCTTTATGTTACAATAGCACCCCAGGTGTCAAAACAATAGTGCTAGGCAAATGACCTGGAGGCCTCCATGAACCTGACGAGGTCACTAATGTCACACACACTGGACTAGTAGGGGTAAAAACATCTCCTGATGTCACATCATAAACCAGCTGCACACAGTCCCCTGTCACTCCAGCTGTGGCTCAGAGGCCTTGTCGACAGATGATCAGACAAAGGCTGTGAATTTGACTTGTAACTACAGCCAGTACATTTGTCATGGGGTTTCATTATAACTGTGCCTCTGGCATACTTCATTTGGAGTAGTGACACACTCCCTCACTGTGTTGATAATGCCAAACCGGTCTAGCAGGAATATAATGTCACAAAAAGGCCTGTGTGTGTGTGTGTGTGTGTATCTGGAATGGCATCCATCTGTACAAAACGTCACCAGCAGGAAAGTCATCATTTTGATACCTCTGCTGCAGATATGGTCACTCACCAGCATGCAGATGTCCATAGGTAGGTAGACTTTGCGTCTGCTGCTGTGGTAGGGCGTGGCTCTTAGGCACGTCACAATCCCCTGGGCCTTACCAATGTGGCTGGCAGCATGATCAGCATGGACATCTTTCACACCTGGACAAACACACCACACACAAAGGGAATCAGGGAAGACAGAAAATAACTAAAAGTTAAAACATTGCACCACTTTTAAAACAAATAAATAAACTCTATTGAATTAAACATGCGCTGTCTAGGTACAAGAAGAATTTGTCTTCTAGTTTACCTCAGAAACCTAGTTACCGTTTTTGATTGACTAGGACCATGCTAAAACCATAAGCAGACACTTCTCTTGTATACATAATTTATAACAACAATGAAGCACAACCGCTTTGATATTAAGAACTGGGAAATGCTTTCATGCTGAGTGCCCTGTACTTGAAATAGGTTGAGGCTTTGAGTCAGACATCTCTTCTAGTCAATTAGACTGGAACAAGTGTGACAGGTTCCTTCGCAGAGGGGGGCAAAATAATGACATTCCACAAGAGAAGATGTGAACGATTCACAGAAATCCAGGTATTTGAAATGTAGAAATGATGCCACTTAATTAATCGCTCAAGTGAATACAGCTTGACCAGCTTCTAAGTCTTCCTCTCATAAAACAATCTGCATGTTCAAGTAATCATTATTTTGTATACAGTGCATTCGGGAAAGTATACAGACCCCTTGACTTTTTTCACATTTTGTTACGTTACAGCTTTATTATTAAATTATTGAAATAGTTTTTCCCCCCTCAATTTACACACAATACCCCATACTGACAAATCAAAAACAGTTTTTTTGAAATATTTGCAAATATATAAAAAATAAAAAAACTTAAATATTACATGTACATAAGTATTCAGACCCTTTACTCAGTACTTTGTTGAAGCACCTTTGGCACCGATCACAGCCTCGAGTCTTCTTGGTATGACACTACCAGCTTGGCACACCGATATTTGGGGAGTTTCTCCCATTCTTCTCTGTAGATCCTCTCAAGCTCTGTCAGGTTGGATGGGGAGCGTCTCTCCAGAGATGTTCGATCCGGTTCAAGTCCGGGCTCTGGCTGGGCTAGTCAAGGACATTCAGAGACTTGTCCCGAAGCCACTCCTGCATTGTCTCAGCTGTGTGCTTAGGGTCGTTGTCCTGTAGTAAGGTGAACTTTCACCACAGTCTGAGGTCCTGAGTACACTGGAGCAGGTTTTCATCAAGGATCTCTCTGTACTTTGCTCTGCTCGTCTTTCCCTCAATCCTAACTAGTCTCCCAGTTCCTGCTCCTGAAAAACATTCCCACAACATGATGCTGCCACCACCATGCTTCACCGTAGGGATGGTGCCTGGTTTCCTCCAGATGTGATGCTTGGCATTCAGGCCAAAGAGTACAAGCTTGGTTTCATCTGACAAGAGAATCTTGTTTCTCATGGTCAGAGTACTTTAGGTGCCTTTTGGCAAAGTCCAAGCGGCCTGTCATGTTCCTTGTACTGAGGAGTGGCTTCCATCTGGCCCCTCTACCATAAAGGCCTGATTGGTGGAGTGTTGCAGAGATGGTTGTCCTTCTGGAAGGTTCTCCAATTTCCACAGAGGAGCTCTGGAGCTCTGTTAGAGTGACCCTCTGGTTCTTGATCACCTCCCTAACGAAGGCCCTCCTCCCCCGTTTCCATTTGCTCAGTTTGGCTGGGCGGCCAGCTCTAGGAATAGTCTTGGTGGTTCCAAACTTCTTCCATTTAAGAATGATGGAGGCCACTGTGTTCTTGGGGACCTTCAATGCTGCAGAAATGTGTTGGTACCCTTCCCCAGATCTGTGCCTCAACACAATTCTGTCTAGGAGCTCTACAGACAATTCCTTCGACCTCATGGCTTGGTTTTCGCTCTGACATGCCCGGTCAACTGTGGGACCTTATATAGACAGGTGTGTGCCTTTCCAAATCATGTCCAATCAATTTAATTTACCACAGGTGGACTCCAACCAAGTTGTAGAAACATCTCAAGGATGATCATTGAAAACAGGATGCACTTGAGCTCAATTTCAAGTCTCATAGCAAAGGGTCTGAGTACTTACAGTGGGGAGAACAAGTATTTGATACACTGCCGATTTTGCAGGTTTTCCTACTTACAAAGCATGTAGAGGTCTGTAATTTTTATCATAGGTACACTTCAACTGTGAGAGACGGAATCTAAAACAAAAATCCAGGAAATCACATTGTATGATTTTTAAGGAAAATATTTGCATTTTATTGCATGACATAAGTATTTGATCACCTACCAACCAGTAAGAATTCCGGCTCTCACAGACCTGTTAGTTTTTCTTTAAGAAGCCCTCCTGTTCTCCACTCATTACCTGTATTAACTGCACCTGTTTGAACTCGTTACCTGTATAAAAGACACCTGTCCACACACTCAATCAAACAGACTCCAACCTCTCCACAATGGCCAAGACCAGAGAGCTGTGTAAGGACATCAGGGATAAAATTGTAGACCTGCACAAGGCTGGGATGGGCTACAGGACAATAGGCAAGCAGCTTGGTGAGAAGGCAACAACTGTTGGCGCAATTATTAGAAAATGGAAGAAGTTGAAGTTGACGGTCAATCACCCTCGGTCTGGGGCTCCATGCAAGATCTCACCTCGTGGGGCATCAATGATCATGAGGAAGGTGAGGGATCAGCCCAGAACTACACGGCAGGACCTGGTCAATGACCTGAAGAGAGCTGGGACCACAGTCTCAAAGAAAACCATTAGTAACACACTACGCCGTCATGGATTAAAATCCTGCAGCGCACGCAAGGTCCCCCTGCTCAAGCCAGCGCATGTCCAGGCCCGTCTGAAGTTTGCCAATGACCATCTGGATGATCCAGAGGAGGAATGGGAGAAGGTCATGTGGTCTGATGAGACAAAAATAGAGCTTTTTGGTCTAAACTCCACTCGCCGTGTTTGGAGGAAGAAGAAGGATGAGTACAACTCTAAGAACACCATCCCAACCGTGAAGCATGGAGGTGGAAACATCATTCTTTGGGGATGCTTTTCTGCAAAGGGGACAGGACGACTGCACCGTATTGAGGGGAGGATGGATGGGGCCATGTATCGCGAGATCTTGGCCAACAACCTCCTTCCCTCAGTAAGAGCATTGAAGATGGGTCGTGGCTGGGTCTTCCAGCAAGACAACGACCCGAAACACACAGCCAGGGCAACTAAGGAGTGGCTCTGTAAGAAGCATCTCAAGGTCTTGGAGTGGCCTAGCCAGTCTCCAGACCTGAACCCAATAGAATATCTTTGGAGGGAGCTGAAAGTCCGTATTGCCCAGCGACAGCCCCGAAACCTGAAGGATCTGGAGAAGGTCTGTATGGAGGAGTGGGCCAAAATCCCTGCTGCAGTGTGTGCAAACCTGGTCAAGAACTACAGGAAACGTATGATCTCTGTAATTGCAAACAAAGGTTTCTGTACCAAATATTAAGTTCTGCTTTTCTGATGTATCAAATACTTATGTCATGCAATAAAATGCAAATTAATTACTTAAAAATCATACAATGTGATTTTCTGGATGAAGTGTACCTATGATAAAAATTACAGACCTCTACATGCTTTGTAAGTAGGAAAACCTGCAAAATCGGCAGTGTATCAAATACTTGTTCTCCCCACTGTATGTAAATATGGTATTTGTTTTTTATTTTTAACAAATGAGCAAACAATTCTAAAAACCTGTTTTCACTTTGTCATTAAAAGTATTGTGTGTAGATTGATGAGGATTTTTTATTTATTTAATCCATTCTAAAACAAGGCTGTAACGTAACAAAATGTGGAAAAAGTCAAGGGGTCTGAAAACTTTCCGAATGCACAGTACATCCACAGTATAATGTGACTGTTCCTGTCAGGGTTCTTCCAGATAGGGAAGGAGCAGAGTCATAGTAATCCATTTCTTTGGCTCTATGGAATCTATTCAGAATGTGTTTAATGTAGAGTGGAAATGGGTCATTTCTGTTGTCCAGCCTTTCAGCAAAAATCTACAGGAGATCAGTGGCTATATTGATTCATTCTGATGGCATTTCCATTGTGCAATTATGCACGAAGAGCTCTGCAACGCCAGGCGGACATGGTATCATTAGACAAGACACAATTACAAAGTTCCCGGCAATGTTCCATTCGCTGGCTGTAATTCTCATCTTTCTCAATTTAGTCAATGTGCTGCATTTGCAAGCACGATTCTCAACATTTCTAAGAGGTACTTGAACACTGGGAAGTTAATTGTGAATATAAATTAGATGTTTCCCCCACCCCTCGGGAACAGAACAATGCACATGCTGTACACTCTCTTCAGTCAGTGGAGTCAAGCACAAAACACACATAAACCTGCTCACCTAAACTCTCCAGAAGAAGGTACAGTAGTGAGGACTGGGTATTCTCTGAATAGGCCTCCAACTCCTGGAGGTTTCTATAAGCTCTGTCTTCCATGTCTTTCTCCTGTTGGCAACAGTAGAGACATACTTCAAATAAATGAAACAGAACTAGAATTGAATCCACCCAAATCCATGACCTAAAATGCAACATTTGCTTACTCTCTCAGAGATTATCCTAAGCATCCACCTCTTTGTCAGGTAGTGTTTCTTCACCGCCTGCAACGGGAGATATTTGAAGATGTTTAAAACAGTACATATCAAATGCATTGGAAAAGCTATGTTTAATGGTATGCAAAGCCCAAACAATATACTGTAGACTGTGATAGCCTGCAGATGTATTAATGAAAATAAAAACAGAAGATGTCTACTCCAGACTGACCCTCCATAGTTCTGCACTGACAGGCTGCACTGGGGGGTCGTCCCTGTATATTTCCTCCACTGTAGTCTTCCAGAACTGCATCCGCATCAGACCTATGGTCTTCTGGGAAACAGAGTCCTTCACCTTGGAGAGAAACAAAAAGCGAGTTTTCTCAATTACTTTCAGAAGACATCTTCATTGAATAAGTTTATACTGTTAGGCATACAGATTTGCATGAAAAATGTCTCGCTTTACTAGACCATTCCCTCACTGTTATCCTTGTTCATATCTAGGTCTATAGGTTGATGTATTATTCTAGACATAACAGCATTACCTTCAATAGCAGGATGCCTGAACATCAACACTTAGCTCTGGACATGTATTGGACATATGACCACCCCATTGAGGATTATAGTATCATAATTTCCAATAAATGCATATACATATTCATACAGTGCCTTCAGAAAGTATTCACACCCCTCAACTCTTTACACATTTTGTGTTACTGCTTGAATTTAAAATGGATTAAATTGAGATTTTTTTATGTCACTGGGTTATACACAATAACCCATGATGTCAAAGTGGAATTGTTTTTATAAATGTTTACAAATTAATCAAAAATAAAACCTGAAATGTATTGAGTCAATAAGCATTCAACCCATTTGTTATGACAAGCCAAAATAAATTCAGGATTAAAGATGTAATAATCAAGTCACATAATAAGTTGCATGGACTCAATCTGTGTACAATAATAGTTTAACATGATTTTTGAATGACTACTTCATCTCTGTACCCCACACATACAATTATCTGTAAGGTCCCTCAGTCGAGCAGTGAATTTCAAACAAAGATTCAACCACAAAGACCAGGGAGGTCTTCCAATGCCTCGCAAAGAACCTATTGGTAGATGGCAACAACAACAAAAATATACAGGCGTCATTCCTAACTCAGTTGCCGGAAAGGAAGGAAACCGCTCAGGGATTTCACCATGAGGCCAATGGTGACTAAAACAGTTAGAGTTTAATGGCTGTGATAAGAGAAAACGGAGGATGGATCAACATTGTAGTTATTCCACAATACTAACCTAATTGACAGAGTGAAAAGAAGGACACCTGTACAGAACACATATTCCAAAACATGCATCATGTTTGCAATAAGGCACCAAAGTAAAACTGCAAAAATGTGGCAAAGAAATTAACTTTATGTCCAGAATAAAAAGCATTATGTTTGGGGATATCCAACACAACACGTCAATGAGTACCACTCTTCCTATTTTCAAGCATGGTGATGGCTGTGTCATGTTATGGGTTTGCTTGTCATTGGCAAGGACTACGGAGTTTTTGGGAATAAAAATAAATGGAATAGAGCTAAGCACAGGCAAAATCCTAGAGGAAAACCTGGTTCAGTCTGCTTTCCAACAGACAGGGGAAGACAAATTCAACTTTCAGCAGGAAAATAACCTAAAACACAAGGTTAAATCTACACTGGAGTTGCTTACCAAGAAGACAGTGAAATGTTCCTGACTGTCGAGTTATAGTTTTGACTTAAAACTGCTTGAAAATATATGGCAAGACCTGAAAGGGGTTGTCTAGCAATCATCAACAACCAATTTAACAGAGCGTGAAGAATTTTGAAAAGAATAAATGGCCAATGTTACACAATCCAGGTGTTCAACACTCTTAAGAGACTTACCCAGAAAGACTCACAGTTGTAATTGCTGCCAAAGGTGCTTCTACAAAGTATTGACTCAGGGGTGTGAATACTTACGTAAATGAGATATTTCTGTATTTAATTTTAAATACATTTGCAAAAATGTCTTCACTTTGTCATTATGCGGTATTGTGTACAGATGGGTGAGAGAAAAAAATACAAATATAATTATCCATTTTGAATTAAGGTTGTAACACAAAATGTGGAACAAGTCAAGGGGTATGAATACTTTCTGAAGGCATTCAGGGCTGAACTTTCTGGAATACCTGCCTGAGCCAGCTCGACATTGAAGGCCCTCAGGGCCAGTGAGGAGCGCCGGGCATCCTCAGGGAGAAGCAGGGAGGACACAAAACCGTCATAGTCCCGAGACCTGGGGAAACAAGGCAGTGGACACAGGCAAGTTAATTGAAACAAGTCAAGTGTAATGCTATTGGTGGACAAACTTCTTCACAATGAAAACATTGGATGCAGTAACACATGTAACAAAAACAAATAACTGGCCAGGGTTGGGGTCAATTCCATTTCAATTCAGTATATGCACTGACATTCCAATTCTCTTCAATGTATTTCAACGAGGAACAATTGAAATTTTTATGTATTTGGTTTACTTTCTAAATTAACAGGAATTGAAACCAACCATGCAACTAGCGGTACAATGTAGCCAGTCAGAGAGGGGCCCATGCAATTTGTGCATAGAAGGATGCTTGCTAGTCATACCATTTAGCCATATTTAGCTAGCTAGCAAGCTGGCTTGCTTACCTCACAATATCGATACAGTATTTTTCGTTATGCTGAGATTCTGCAGTAGAGTTTGTTGAAGCTCGTATACATTTTACTTCGGTAGGTCGTTGAATACAAATAGCGTGTGGCAATATATTTCTTTGGAGTGAGTGAAACACCGAACATTTTGTGGTTAATAATCCATGCTTTGCACTAATGCCAGATGCCATGTTGACAACATACCCTTCAACTTTCACCCTTACCTTGTGTCACAACAAAAGTATTCCTCCCTATTTCATGTGTTCCGCTTTATGTTGTATTTTTAAATACAGAACACTCGTTTTAGGTAAAGTATTTATCTCAAGGAAGATAATTATTGGGAATTTAGCGAACAATATGTAGCAGCTACAACTGTACATTTCAGAGTGTCATTTATAGTAGACCTTTGCAGCAGGCAAAGTAAACAGAACTTGACGTGCTCTTGTCTTGGACAACGTCATATATAAGGGGACTTCCCTCGCGATGATTATGGGAGCTTAAAAGTAGAGTGAGGCAGTTACACAGTTTCAATTAATTGTCACTTTGCATTGGTCCTGATATGGCATGGTATTTGGCTGTCAGAGTGCAACAATATTGGGTAAGGGCCGTCGTTTCTAGCTCGGTAGCAAAACTTTTACAATCAGACTCAGAAGTTAACAAGCGCTAGCCTGCTCGCTAGCTAGATTGTTTGTGCTGCTGTCTCAAGGAGGCAGACAGGAATCTTGTTAGGACAGCCTGTGAGGAGGACACAGCACCCATCTGACGTGGTAGTCCCGTGTAGCTCAGTTGGTAGTATGGAGCTTGCAATGTCATAGTTGTAGGTTCTATTTCCAATGGTGACCAGTATGAAAATGTATTGAGTAAAATGCATCAGGGTAAATTAGTATTCCCTGACTATGTTCTGCCAGGTTTTGGAAATTAATAAACTCACTAATAATTTGATCAGTTAAAGCCAGGCAGTTGCTTGATTTATGTTTATCTAGTGCAGTGGCAGCAGTAAAGAGCAAAGTCATTATTGTCTCTGACAACAGAGTTGTCCCTGTGTGACTATACTAGGCTGTGTGAATAGGCTATTTAACGCAAACATGTTCAGTCAAGTGAAGAAGTCTTTCGTACACTTAGGTCCTCAGCTTGCAGTGACGCTATCTGAAATAAACATATACAGTTGAAGTCGGAAGTTTACAAACACTTAGGTTGGAGTCATTAAAACTCGTTTTTCAACCACTCCACAAATTTCTTGTTAACACACTAGTTTTGGCAAGTCTGCTAGGACATCTACTTTGTGCATGACACACGTAATTTTTCCAACAATTTTTTACAGACAGATTATTTCACTTATTCACTATCACAATTCCAGTGGGTCAGAAGTTTACATACACTAAGTTGACTGTAAACAGCTTGGAAAATTCCAGAAAATGATGTCATGGCTTTAGAAGCTTCTTATAGGCTAATTGACATCATTTGAGTCAATTGGAGTTTTACCTGTGGATGTATTTCAAGGCCTAACTTCAAACTCTTTGCTTGACGTCATGGGAAAATCTAAATAATTCAGCCAAGACCTCAGAAAAAATTGTAGACCTCCACAAGGTACCAAAATCATCTCTACAAACAATAGTAGTCAAGTATAAACACCATGGGACCACGCAGCCGTCATACTGCTCAGGAAGGAGATGCGTTCTGTCTCCTAGAGGTGAACTTACTTTGGTGCAAAAATTGCAAATCAATCCCAGAACAACAGCGAAGGACCTTGTGAAGATGCTGGAGGAAACGGGTACAAAAGTATCTATATCCACAGTAAAACGAGTCCTATATCGACATAACCGCTCAGCAAGGAGGAAGCCGTAAAAACACCGCCATGAAAAAGCCAGACTACGGTTTGCAACTTTACATGGGTACAAAGATTGTACTTTTTGGAGAAATGTCCTCTGGTCTGATGAAACAAAAATAGAACTGTTTGGCCATAATGACCATCGTTATGTTTGGAGGAAGAAGGGGGAGGCTTGCAAGCCAAAGAACACCATCCCAACCGTGAAGCACAGGGGTGGCAGCATCATGGTGTGGGGGTGCTTTGCTGCAGGAGGGACTGGTGCACTTCACAAAATAGATGGCATCATGAGGGAGTAAAATTATCTGGATATATTGAAGCAACATCTCAAGACATCAGTCAGGAAGTTAAAGCTTGGGTGCAAATGGATCTTCCAAATGAACAATGACCCCAAGCATACTTCCAAAGTTGTGGCAAATTTGGCTTAAGGACAACAAGGTCAAGGTATTGGAGTGGCCATCACAAAGCCCTGACCTCAATCCTATATAAAATTTGTGGGGAGAACTGAAAAAGCATGTGCGAGCAAGGAGGCCTACAAACCTGACTCGGTTACATCAGCTCTGTCAGGAGGAATGGGCCAAAATTCACCCAACTTATTGTGGGAAGCTTGTGGAAGGCTACCCAAAACGTTTGACCCAAGTTAAACAATTTAAAGGCAATGCTACCAAATACTAATTGAGTGTATGTAAACTTCTGACCCACTGGGAATGTGATGAAAGAAATAAAAGCTGAAATAATTAATTCTCCCTACTATTATTCTGACATTTCACATTCTTAAAATAAGGTGGTGATCCTAACTGACCTAAGACAGGGGATTTTTACTTGGATTAAATGTCAGGAATCTTGAAACTGAGTTTAAATGTATTTGGCTAAGGTGTATGTAAACTTCCGACTTCAACTGTACATTGTACTTATCATTGCTAATGTGAAATATTAACATTTTTTTATGCATGAAATAACTCATCCCCTATTCTTTACAAAATTTATATTATCTAAATTACAAATCTAAAGTACACATGTAATTTCATTGAGGCAGAGATGTTTCTTCTCAGCATTTAAGCACAACTCGTCTTGAGGGTTCCGGGAGTTGCATTTCATCAACACTAGAGAGCAGTGTTGGATAGTGCTGTGCTTGTATCTCAAATTATGTCAATCAAATCCTAGTAATCAATTCTCAACTCAAGTTTGTCTGGTTTTACAGACCCTGTCTTTACTTTGTTACTACAACCTCTCCAGCATTTCTCTCATCTTATCAAGTAGCATAAGCTGTCATATGTTGTCTAATGGCATAGAAGACCTTTTCTCATTGAAAAGCAAGTTTACGAAGCAGGAGATGTGGTCTATTTATATGCTTTCTGTTTTAAAGTTACATTTTTACGTCTTTTACTTTCAGTTTTGTACACCAAGCTTCAAACGGCTAAAAATACAATATTTCTGGTTATGGAAAATATATTTCACAGCGGTTTAAATGGTATAATGATACTATACTTGCTTGTTGTATTACTTAAACTGAAATCTTTATTACTTAAAATCAAATAAGGTGTTATTTCTGCATAGTGTGTCTTTATTAACCCTTATCTTAACCATTTAAAATTCAATGGGGTGACATAAGCGTTGATGTACCAAGGATGGTCTGAAGTGGCCCAAGGCTTTTTCTTATTTTTTTCTTCACATGACCAACAATATACAGTGGGGAGAACAAGTATTTGATACACTGCCGATTTTGCAGGTTTTCCTACTTACAAAGCATGTAGAGGTCTGTAATTTTCATCATAGGTACACTTCAACTGTGAGAGGCGGAATCTAAAACAAAAATCCAGAAAATCACATTGTATGATTTTTAAGTAATTAATTAGCATTTTATTGCATGACATAAGTATTTGATCACCTACCAACCAGTAAGAATTCCGGCTCTCACAGACCTGTTAGTTTTACTTTAAGAAGCCCTCCTGTTCTCCACTCTTTACCTGTATTAACTGCACCTGTTTGAACTCATTACCTGTATAAAAGACACATGTCCACACACTCAATCAAACAGACTCCAACCTCTCCACAATGGCCAAGACCAGAAAGCTGTGTAAGGACATCAGGGATAAAATTGTAGACCTGCACAAGGCTGGGATGGGCTACAGGACAATAGGCAAGCAGCTTGGTGAGAAGGCAACAACTGTTGGCGCAATTATTAGAAAATGGAAGAAGTTCAAGATGACGGTCAATCACCCTCGGTCTGGGGCTCCATGCAAGATCTCACCTCGTGGGGCATCAATGATCATGAGGAAGGTGAGGGATCAGCCCAGAACTACACGGCAGGACCTGGTCAATGACCTGAAGAGAGCTGGGACCACAGTCTCAAAGAAAACCATTAGTAACACATTACGCCGTCATGGATTAAAATACTGCAGCGCACGCAAGGTCCCCCTGCTCAAGCCAGCGCATGTCCAGGCCCGTCTGAAGTTTGCCAATGACCATCTGGATGATCCAGAGGAGGAATGGGAGAAGGTCATGTGGTCTGATGAGACAAAAATAGAGCTTTTTGGTCTAAACTCCACTCGCCGTGTTTGGAGGAAGAAGAAGGATGAGTACAGCCCCAAGAACACCATCCCAATCGTGAAGCATGGAGGTGGAAACATCATTCTTTGGGGATGCTTTTCTGCAAAGGGGACAGGACGACTGCACCGTATTGAGGGGAGGATGGATGGGGCCATGTATCGCGAGATCTTGGCCAACAACCTCCTTCCCTCAGTAAGAGCATTGAAGATGGGTCGTGGCTGGGTCTTCCAGCATGACAACGACCCGCAACACACAGCCAGGGCAACTAAGGAGTGGCTCCGTAAGAAGCATCTCAAGGTCTTGGAGTGGCCTAGCCAGTCTCCAGACCTGAACCCAATAGAAAATCTTTGGAGGGAGCTGAAAGTCCGTATTGCCCAGCGACAGCCCCGAAACCTGAAGGATCTGGAGAAGGTCTGTATGGAGGAGTGGGCCAAAATCCCTGCTGCAGTGTGTGCAAACCTGGTCAAGAACTACAGGAAACGTATGATCTCTGTAATTGCAAACAAAGGTTTCTGTACTAAATATTAAGTTATGCTTTTCTGATGTATCAAATACTTATGTCATGCAATAAAATGCTAATTAATTACTTAAAAATCATACAATGTGATTTTCTGGATTTTTGTTTTAGATTCCGTCTCTCACAGTTGAAGTGTACCTATGATAAAAATTACAGACCTCTACATGCTTTGTAAGTAGGAAAACCTGCAAAATCGGCAGTGTATCAAATACTTGTTCTCCCCACTGTATGTGCTCTCATGAGCACATTGTCCCACAGTTGGTTATTCCTTTCTTGAGATAGCACTGATTGATGTTATTTACTTTTTCCTCATTTTTGTCCCTGATTTTCCCTCTTTACATCCCTGTTTCTCTACTTCTTTCTCTCAAGTTCTCTCTGAGGAGGACGTGCTGGATGAGGCCAACCCCTTTGTGCAGTTGGTCAGTGAGGTGGTGTGGCTCCTCTGAGACAGCCAGGTCTACATTAACCAGAGCATAGATGCTGAGTGTGACAAGAGACAGGTCGCTACTGCAGGATACTGAGGATGTCTTCAATTTAGCCATACTTACTTAAAATGCTAGAGATATGTAGTTAGTTAGTATTGACACCTTTTAATATTACTTTAGGTAAAGTCTCCCATTAAGTGCAGATCTAGCATCGGCTTGCTCAACCATTAGATTAGGAAATAAAAAGCAGGACTGGCCTTACGTCAACACTTAGCGATAGACTTGATGTAGAAATCTGTTTTTGGCTTCACATCACTCATATAACATGGCCATTTAAAACGGAGTTGTCATAATACACAAAAAATACATTTAGAAATATGGAGAGAAATTACATTTGGCACAATTCACAAATGCGTATGGTGAAACACTGTTTGCCCGTTCTGGTTAAGTAAAAACAACAATGATGTTCGGTCCCGTGTGGCTCAGTTGGTAGAGCATGGCGCTTGCAACGCCAGGGTTGTGGGTTCATTCCCCACGGGGGGACCAGGATGAATATGTATGAACTTTCCAATTTGTAAGTCGCTCTGGATAAGAGCGTCTGCTAAATGACTAAAATGTAAAAAAAATTATGTATTCTATCAAATTCAGCCAGAATGCTTCAATTACATTTTCATGCATTTGATTCCGCAGGGACATTCCGCCATTTTGTGGATGTGGTGTCGGCCAGGACAGCGGTTGGTCACGATGAGGGGAAACTGATCCTGTTCCACATAGACGGGCCGCAGCGGGTAAAAAATGGAAAAGAGATAAAAAGGGTGGAAAATAATACCGGTGTAACTGGTTGAGGGAGAAGAAGTGGAAACAGTATTGTGGGAGACAAAGGGAATACAGTGGGAGGGAGAGAAAATGGGTGGTCAAAGTGAAACAATGCAGGTTAGACAATGCAGGTTTGATAGGCAGAAGTGGGGCCATTTAGGCATATGAAAGGAGATGGGGCTAAGTAATAAGGCTCTGATCAATTCTATTGATCTGGCTTTCTCTGCACCGGTGCAATGAACAAATGACCTCATTGACCTAGAGATTCATGAGTTTGTTAAAGAAATGGCTTTGAAAAGACCACAAGGGGACATGTCTGTTCATGTCCATGGCCTCTCCACTCAATATCAGGCCATATAAAGTCAATAAATCGTATCTAGTCAGCACAGTCTCTCGGTGCATATCAGACCAACCACTGACCTTCTCCAATGAATTTACCTTATTTTTCACACAATCAACATTGCTTCAGAAATCTTTATGGATTTGTTTTGCATTAAATGCATGCACCTTTCTCCTATATGGCCTTATGGTACTGTACTACTAGTGTTGTTGTACCAACTGTTTTCTCCTCTCTCTAGCATGACTCTTTGGGAGGTGGCAGATTTTCTGAAAGGTCAGGGGGTCATCAATGCCATCAACCTGGATGGGGATGGTTCCTCCACTTACATGGCAAACGGCTCATTGGCCAGCTACCCCTCGGACCACTGGTAAGCCAAACAGAAAGCTTAGGTCACATGTTCATTGCAATAACATTACAAGGCTTATGTAGCTGCTTTTTGTGGCTTTTATTTTAGTCAAATGTTGCTGTTTGACACACTGCAATTTCTATTCATGATATTCATTCTCTCACCTGCTTTCTTTGTCTCCACGCTCCCCATCTCGTCTATTTCCGCCTTCAGTGTATCAGACCCCATGTGGTGCTGCCCTCGGCGGGTCTCCACCATCCTGTGTGTCCACCAGCCCCAGTGTCAGCCTGAGGACTGCAGCGGGCACGGGATGGGCACTGCCAATGGCTGGAGTGGGACTGGCTGTGACACCCTGGTGTGCCAACCGCCCGCCTGCGGTGCCCACGGTGTCTGTACACAGGGTGAGTGATGACTGGTGAGGAGTGGGTACAGTTGTTCTCTCTTGAGTTCTGAACAAGCTCTGAGGTCACAATGAAATGCCTCTTGCCTCTTTCTTTATCTATTCTTTCTCCTCTTTCTTATCTCATCTCTCTCCTGGTGCAGATGGCTGTGCGTGTGATGCTGGATGGAGAGGGGAGAACTGCAGCCAAGGTAATCAGCCTATCTCTCTCTCTCTCTCTCTCTCTCTCTCTCTCTCTCTCTCTCTCTCTCTCTCTCTCTCTCTCTCTCTCTGGCTTGGTTTGTTTACACAACAAGTCTGTAATTTCTCCTGGTGTGAAACATTTTGCTTGTCCCCAGGACCCTATGATTTGTGAAGAATGTGCTCTGTCGAGCTTTGGCAATTACGGTTGGTAGTTATAACTTCCACATTCCAGGGCAGTACTTTAACACCTCCTAGCCCTCACATTTTCTTTCACTCACTGCACCCTCTCCCAACCCCATGGTCCTATAAATCACTCCTTACTTTCCTGACCAAACCTGTATCCTACCTAATACTGTATACAGTGAGGTCATGTCCTCATATCCTGTAATACTCCCTCCAAAATCTACAGTATCTGACCGTCCACCGATAACAGCTTACTTGTGTCTTAACTTATTGTATCTCTAAGTGTGTGATTTGGGTTTCTATGGTGACAGCTGCACTAACGGGGGCTCGTGTGACACTGTTCACGGTGGCTGCAGCTGCCCCATTGGTTTCCATGGCGAATCCTGTGAACAAGGTGTGTTTATACATGGGTGTGTGTACTGCTATAGTAGTGTGGCAGGATAAGTGTGTAACCCTGCTTGATTGGTGTACACCTAACAACCTTTTATGATCCTCCAAAGCAAATTCGTAATCCCCTCTCAATCTCTAATTTCTCTTTCCCATTCCCCGACATTCCCTCACCTGTTTCAATAATAGCACCTTGGAGCACTTCCAATGTTATGCCTTATTCCCAGTCTCACAAGGATAACGGTGATCAACCAAAGCTTTCCCAGTGGTCCGACTAGAACATTCCCTCTCTGTACGACTTCTGCCAATAGTCTCTCTCCAAATCTCTGAATGAACAGCTGGAACGCATTAGCCCTAATATGCTAAGCCTACGTTACATCACTTCCTTGGTCCTCTGATGCCCAAATCCTGGACTGAATACCTTTTGCTTTGGAGATTAAATGAAGCTATTGTTGTAGTCTTATTGTCTGTCAGAGCCTTTTCACTCTTCATGTACATCAATGCTGTAGTTCCCATGTATTATGAACTTGTTTATATATGTGACAATTACATATTGTGAACAGTATCTTCAAATCCCTAAGGTCTAGGAAACCAAAATATTGGTACTAACCCCTGATGTTGCACGCTAGAGCAGTGGTTTTCAGGAAGGAAGTTTCTTAACTTTAAAGCTTTATTGTATTTTCCAGTGACATCTCATCCTGTTTCCTTGGCGTCTCTTACATCCCTTCTTGTGTTCCCCTCAGAGTATCCCCTGGGTTTGTACGGGCTGGACTGTGGGCAGGAGTGCCAGTGCAAGGACATGTGCCCATGTGACCCGGTCACAGGAAGCTGCAACGCCCTGTTCCAGGGAGAGAAGAACCACCGCATACATGGGACCACCCGTAACACCCGCGCCTGCTTTGAGCACTAGTAGTTGCAGTAACTAAATGGATCACAACATACTGCATAGAGGTTTACAAGCCTCTTCATGATGTCTGCACCTCAATCTCTGAGTACTAATAGTTTCATAGTTGTCGTCCTGTAAAGTGTCTTGTACAGTATGTGGACCACTTCATTCAAAGCCTGCTAGCATAGGTTTTCTCCCAAATATGAGTGTCTGTTTTATTGGTTCCCCATCATTACATGGTACAAACATTCAGGATATGTTTCAGTTGGCTGTATGTAGTCTAGGGCTGTCCACAACAACAACCAAAAATATTGTTCGACCGACTTTGTCTGTACTTTTGACCAATCGATTGGTTCGAAATTTATAAAAGTGTATTTTTCCATATAGACACATCCTATGTATTGTGATAAAATCAACTGTATGCTTTGAGCTTGTCTGACACTTTAAACTCACTGTTTGATTAAATAAAAGACAAATGACTCTGGCGGGAGCTAGAGATGTAGATAACCAGAAGAAAAAACCTTAACCTTAACCTGACCCAACCATCCCTCTCCTGATGGCTTTTTCAGATTCTACCATTACTCTCCTGAAGTTGCCGGTAATAGGTTACACGAGGAGTCGGTAACCATTTTTCATGTGGAATGTCAATTTATCTTACCATATCTACTGATCTGTGTGCCAGTTATGGTTTATATATGCACATTTATAATAATGTCTTATCTAGTGGATAGTGGATCACACTATCTCTGCTATTTACTCTAGTTCTATGTTGGTGGTGTTTTTATGTGTGGGGGTTGGAACATGTCAACGCAACACTACACTGACTCATTCCCTCTCACTTTCTCGTGTGTTATAACTCACCCCCTCCCGCAGTCCTTCATCCCATGTCCTCTAAGGTTGATCTCCCCTTTCAGTCTCAATGTAGCCCAGCACAGTGCTCCTTATCAGGATGATGAGCTGACTGGCCCTCACCATCTACTGACTGCCTGGCTGCCACTCACAGCACACGTGCAGGAGTTTAAAATATTTAGACCCCTGTAAAAGAGAGGTGGGGGGCTTAGTCTGGTCATGTTGGGATGTATGTCATGAACTAGAGTAACCCTAAAAAATCCCCAGTCCTCTACATATGTATATGTCAAGTTTAATTTCTTAATAGCTTGTTTGCAATGTTCCTTGTTTACACTAGTATGTAAATGTACAGTGCCTTCAGAAAGTATTCATAGCCCTTAACTTATTCCATATTTTGTTGTTATAGCCTGACTTCAAACAGGATTGAATATATTTTTTGGGTCACCCATCTACACACAATCCCCCATAATGGCAAAGTGAAAACTTGTTTTTAGACATTTTTGCAAAAATGTTTTTGTTAAATACAGAAATATTTAATTTACATAAGTATTCACGCCTGTGAGTCAATACTTTGTAGAAGCATCTTAGTCTCTAAACTTTCCACACCTGGATTGTACAACATTTGCCATTTTAATTTCAAAAGCCTTCAAGCTCTGTCAAATTGGTTGTTGATCATTGCTAGATGACAATTTTCAGGTCTTGCCTTAGATTTAAGTCAACTGTAAGTCAGGACCATTCACAGTCTTCTTCATAAGCAACTCCTGTGTAGAATTGGCATTGTGTTTTAGGTTATTGTCCTGTTGAAAGGAGAATTCATCTTCCGAGTGGCGCTGCGGTCTAAGACACTGCGTCTCAGTGCAAGAGGTGTCACTACAGTCCCTGGCTCGAATCAAGGGTGTATCACATCCGGCCGTGATTGGGAGTCCCGTAGGGTGGCGCGTAATTGGCCCACTGGTTTGGCCGGGGTAGGCCTTCATTGTAAATAAGAATTTTGTTCTTAACTGACTTGCCTAGTTAAATTGAAAAAATATGTATATCTCACTCTACCGGTCAAAAGTTTTAGAACGCCTACTCATTCAAGGGTTTTCCTTATTTTTACTATTTTCTACATTGTAGAATAATAGTGAAGACAAACTATGAAAAAACACATACGGAGTCATGTAGTAACCAAAAGTGCCACACAAATCAAAATATATTTCAGATGCCTCAAATAGCCACCCTTTGCCTTGACAGCTTGCACACTCTTGGCATTCTCTCAACCAGCTTCACCTGGAATGCTTTTCCAATAGTCTTGAAGGAGTTCCCACGTATGCTGAGCACTTGTTGGCTGCTTTTCCTTCACTCTGCGGTCCAACTCATCCCAACAATCTCAACTTGGTTGGGGGATTGTGGAGGCTAGATCATCTGATGCAGCACTCCATCACTCTCCTTCTTGGTAAAATAGCCCTTACACCGCCTGGAGGTGTGTTGTGTCATTGTCCTGTTGAAAAACAAATGATAATCCCATTAAGCCCAAACCAGATGGGATGGAGTATCGCTGTGGTAGCCATGCTGGTTAAGTGTGTCTTGAATTCTAAATAAATCAGTGTCACCAGCAAAGCACCATAACACCACCTCCCATGCTTTACGGTGGTAAAATACACATGCAGAGATCGTCCGTTCACCCACACCGCATTTCACAAAGACACGGCGGTTGGAACCAAAAATCTCCAATTTGGACTCCAGACCAAAGGACAGATTTTCACCAGTCTAATGTCCATTGCTCGTGTTTAATGGCCCAAGCAAGTCTCTCTTCTTATTGGTGTCCTTTTAGTAATGGTTTCTTTGCAGAAATTTGACCATGAAGCCCTGATTCACAGTCTCCTTTGAACACTTGATGTTGAGATGTCTGTTACTTGAACTCTGAAGTATTTATTCGGACTTCAATTTCTGAGGCTGGTAACTCTAATGAATGTATCCTCTGCGCAGAGGTAACTCTGGGTCTTCCATTCCTGTGGCAGTCCTCATAGCGCTTGACGGTTTTTGCGACTGCACTTGAAATTTTCCATATTGACTGACCTTCATGTCTTAAAGTAATGATGGGACTGTCGTTTCTCTTGGCTTATTTGAGCTGTTCTTGCCATAATATGGACTTGGTATTTTACCAAATAGGGCTATCTTCTGTATACCCCCCTTGTCACAACACAACTGATTGCCTCAAATGCATTAAGAAGGAAAGAAATTCCACAAATGAAATTTATACATGCACACCTGTTAATTGAAATGCATTCCAGGTGACTACCTCATGAAGCTGGTTGAGAGAAAGCTTTGCGCGCTCTTGGCAGTCAAGGCAAAGGGTGGCTATTTTGAAGAATCTCAAATATAAAATATATTTTGAATTAACACTTATTTTTGGTTACTACATGATTCCGTATGTGTTACTTCATACTTTCGATGTCTTCACTATTCTACAATGTAGAAAATAGTAAAAAGATAAAGAAAAACCCTTGAATGAGTAGGAATTCTAAAACTTTTGACCGACATTGTATATTTGAGAAAGAAAATTGTCTGGTGGAAAGCAGGGTTTTGCCTGTGCTTTTTATCCTGAAAAAGTCCCCCAGTCCTTAACTATTACAAGCATACCAATAAATTCATGCATCCACAAGTATGCTTAAATGGATTGGTGCTAAATGTGTTGTATTGGATTTGCCCCAAACATAACTATATTCAATACAAAAGTTAATTGCTTTTCCACATTTTCTGCAGGATTACTTTAGTGCCATGTTGCAAACAGGATGCATGTTTTGGAATATTTTTTATTCTGTACAGGCTTCCTTTTCACTCTGTCGTTTAGGTTAGTATTGTGGAGTAACTACAATGTTGTTGATCCATCCTCAGTTTTCTCCTATCACAGCCATTCATCTTTAACTGTTTTAAAGTCACCATTGGTCTCATGGTGAAATTCCTTAGCGGTTTCCTTCCTCTCCGGTAACTTAGGAAGGCACCTGTATATTTGTAGACTGGGTGTATTGATACGCAATCCAAAGTATAATTAATAACTTCACCATGCTCAACGGGATATTCAATATGTACCTACCAATACGTGCCCTTTGCGAGGCATTGGAAAACCTCTCCGGTCTTTGTGGGTGAATCTGTTTGAAATTCACTGCTCAACTGAGGGACCAATTATCTGTATGGGTTGAGGTAGTCATTCAAAATTCATGTTAAACACTTATTGCACAGAGTGAGTCCATGCAACTTATGTGACTTGTTAAGCAAATGTTTACTACTGAACTTATTTAGGCTTCCCATAACAAAGGGGTCAAATACTTAGTGACTCAAGACATTTCAGCTTTTCATTTTTAATTTGTAACAATTTCAAGAAGCATAATTTCACTTTGAAATTGTGTGTGTAGGCCATTGACCATCTAATTGTAATCTGTTTAAAATTCAGGCTGTAACACAACACTGTGTAAAAAGTTAAGTGGCTTATATTTGCTTGAGGCCATGTTGAGGAATAACAAATGGTCGCATTTGTACTTTGATGGCTGTTTTTTTTTTTTTACATCCTATTTGCATTTTTGTCATTTTCTCTGTCCTCCATTTAAGCTGAGAGTCACAGCTAGTGCATTCAAACAAGGAAGCTGAAGTGACCATCTATAGTTGGTATGGTACTGTGAGCATCATAGTGGTGTGTTAGGATGAGACTTTAGACATGGAGAGTGGTTTCTGTAATTGCTGTTTACACTGTTTCCACAGCTGGCCATTGTCTTGCCAATCAGATGTTTGCAAAATGGAGAGAGGAGACACACAAATACAAGCCTTTTCTCTCTGAGTAAGTTCCAAAGGTCATATCAGCTGAACCCCCTCCCTGCTGTTAACCACCTACAAATCAATCTAACCGCCCTCCTCGTATGCACAGCCACGCTCCCTCCTTTGAATCCCTCCGTCGCTCTCCTATTGTAAATGAATGCAGAAGAACATTGTGCAAAACACAACCTTGCTATTTTTCACAGCTTGGCTCTGACAGAAATTCATAGTTATTTAATCATATGTAATGTTATGCCTCGATTGTGTGACTAACAGTGTGTCCACTGCTATGTTTGATGTTCTAATATTTGAATGGACAAACAGTGCAGGGGCCCATACGCATTTATTAACCCCTTACCTTTCATACGCTAGTGAGGGATTGTTTTGAGTTGCTATGGTTTCTGCCAAGTGCTCTATGGAGAGTTTTTCTCCACAATTGGAGTGGGAGGTTCAAGTTTGTTTATTCATTGCTCATCTTTCTCTCCCTTATTGCTCTTCAATTCCTCCTCCCATTTTCCCTCATTGTCCTACAAATGTTCCTATTTGGGGAACATATCAATGAATCCTCTTATGATAATAAAAGTGGGTTGGATTTGGATTGGGTATGTACATTTTCCAAGCGCTCTCCACGCCGCAAATGCACTACTTCCAATGCTTAGCGCCCGCCATTTTTCATTTCCCATCTCCCCTGTTCTCTCTTCTCATCCCTCATCTCTCCTCAGGCAGCGCTTGCTCATCGTCACTGGCCTGTTGACCTCTCTGCTGTTGGCCAGCCTGGTGGGTCACCTGATCAAGATGTCGGGGGCCAGCGGCTCACCACCCCGGCCGCGTGGACAACTCCTACGTTTCTCTGACAGAGATCAATGGTGGTGCGTGCGGTTCAGGGGTCCGAGGGAAAGGGTCGCAGCCCAACAGAAGAGTATTCAAGATGGAGGACTGACTCCCAGGATGAACTGTGGTCGTGTCCGCACTGAGGGAGGGTGATGGGGGACGGGTGGGAGTGAGCCTACCCTGTTAGGACTGTCTGGAGAAGCTCTCTCTAACATACTGTAAAGAGGAGGGGAGAAAGGTTTAGATAGAGAATGGGTTGCAATCAATAAAGGAGAGGAAGAGATGGTGCCAGGGATAGAGAAGAGCATAAAGAGGTCAGAGCTGGAGGGAGGAAGTGCAGTGCAGAGAGAGGGATCCAAAAGAGGGAGGGAGAGCTGACGAGGCCTTCGATGTTTCACACTCTATCCCCTATTTGAAAGAGGGCTATTTGTATTTTCCCTCCGGCTCATCACTCACCAGCTCGTTATCCAGAGTGAATGTAAAGAAAGAGAAAACAGCCTGAAAAGAAAGGCATAAAGTAAAAGGAGGAAGAAAATAACTTATCTTTCACCCTTTGTACTTTTTTATACTAAATTACTTTTATTGTCTTCCACTCTAGATTTTGTGACAAAAAAGAAACAATATGCCAACATATTTGATTGTGTCTAATATCAACAGTAGACCATTTGTTTACAAATTAGGATGTATGTGTCCCTATAAGAATAGGTATTTTAAGGGGACATAAACAGAGAAGAGGATTCTGGTCCTTTTATTGTCGGCCACCCTGATGTTTGCAATCCTGTTCAATCCTGTTCATGACCATCTGGATGATCCAGAGGAGGAATGGGAGAAGGTCATGTGGTCTGATGAGACAAAAATAGAGCTTTTTGCTCTAAACTCCACTCGCCGTGTTTGGAGGAATAGAAGGATGAGTACAACCCCAAGAACACCATCCCAACCGTGAAGCATGGAGGTGGAAACATCATTCTTTGGGGATGCTTTTCTGCAAAGGGGACAGGACGACTGCACCGTATTGAGGGGAGGATGGATGGGGCCATGTATCGCGAGATCTTGACCAACAACCTCCTTCCCTCAGTAAGAGCATTGAAGATGGGTCGTGGCTGGGTCTTCCAGCATGACAACGACCCGAAACACACAGCCAGGGCAACTAAGGAGTGGCTCCGTAAGAAGCATCTCAAGGTCCTGGAGTGGCCTAGCCAGTCTCCAGACCTGAACCCAATAGAAAATCTTTGGAGGGAGCCGAAAGTCCGTATTGCCCAGCGACAGCCCCGAAACCTGAAGGATCTGGAGAAGGTCTGTATGGAGGAGTGGGCCAAAATCCCTGCTGCAGTGTGTGCAAACCTGGTCAAGAACTACAGGAAACGTATGATCTCTGTAATTGCAAACTAAGGTTTCTGTACCAAATATTCAGTTCTGCTTTTCTGATGTATCAAATACTTATGTCATGCAATAAAATGCAAATTAATTACTTAAAAATCATACAATGTGATTTTCTGGATTTTTGTTTTAGATTCCGTCTCTCACAGTTGAAGTGTACCTATGATAAAAATTACAGACCTCTACATGCTTTGTAAGTAGGAAAACCTGCAAAATCGGCAGTGTATCAAATACTTGTTCTCCCCACTGTATATAATCACACACTAAGGTTAGGATTCACTGAGACATTCCAGGGGTGGTTATATTACAAGGTTGTGGGAGAACACTTGATGGGAAATGTGTTTGATGGTGTTCTTACATGTGTATTTAACATGCAGGTTACCAGATTGTGGTCTATTTGGAGGCTGTTAGGGAGTTGGGTTGTCCCACTGAGATGGCTAATGACTTGTGCTCAAAAACAGTGAAAGGACTTTATACAGTGATAATGACTCACTGTGTGATGCTGTTGTGTTAGGTAACTATACAATCTTAACTCGCACTTCCTTGAACTGATGAAGGGAATGGAGGAATTTCATTTGCACTCTCACCAGTGAACTTCAGGCAAGGCAAAATGCAAATCAAGGTGATTGCTTGAGTAGATGTTTGTTTCAATACATTTGCCTGTTGGAGAGTTGGGAGACTGGTTTTGTTTGGTAAATTGTAGACGTTTTATGCTGCTTCTGAGCTAGATGGCCAACAAGAGGTACCCGGCCTTACTACCCTGGAACATATAGGCGGTAGGTAGCCTAACGGTTGGAGCATTGGGCCAGTAACCGAAAGTTCGAATCCACGAGCCAAGAGTACTTACCACCTCTGAACAGAGTGCCGGACATAATTTGCAAACCGATTCTACATGTAGAATCATGCTAAATTTCGTCAGAGGTCCACCAGTGGGTGGTCCCTAAAACGTACCGAAAGAAAGGCAGATCAACATTCGGTGCGGTGTGCGTGGTCCCTTAAGTTGGGTGTCACAGTGGTAAATTATCCTGTTCTAGCAACTCGCTGAGGCTAGCCATACTGTCGAGATGACCCTGATCCCCGTGCAGTCTATAAATGTGAAAACCACATTGTTTTGTATTTTAATTGGATTCATATTTTCATATTTGATAATGAACAATATCTGTTTTTATCTGAAGGTACAATGGGTAAGTCTTTGGTAGTGAGGATCTGTAAATCTGTTTTGTTCAGTTTGTATTTATTTTGAAAGCCGCATTGTGTAAACTAGCTGTGCGTTGTAGTGGCCACTGACTTTTGAGGGCCCTCTGGATTTCAGCCAGCCAGAGGAAGAATGACTGTGATGAAAAAGGGAGCTCCTTTACATAAAAAGGAAGTGCACCTAGCATAATGCCAAATGATTGGGGGTTGATTTAGTCTAATTTTGAACAAATGTATATTATCTCTTTGTTTTACTCAGGCAAGGAAATAATTATGTTTAGTTCCCATCCCATAAGGGTCAGGAATTGCTACTTTAATATTTATACGTTTGATAATATGTTAATATTTGTCAAGGAATGTATTTGATGCACTTGAGTCATGTATAGTGTTAATCACAAACTAAAGTCAATGAACTAAAACGGGTGTAAATGTTTCTCATGCTTGTGCCTCCTTTACGGTCATCGCCGTGAATGACAACTCGCATATCTTGTCTACTTGAAACGTATTGCCGTTAATATGCAAATGCAAGAATTGAGAACAACAAACTGCAGTTTAAGGTGGTTGGCATGTCACTGCTGAGTTTGTGAAGATTGTTTTTCACCAATAAAGCCATTTTTTTTTCAGTATCAATGTCTTGTCTGGGATAGGTTGGTACTATTTAGTACTTAATTCATACACCTCATTCACCAGTGGTTTATTTTGGTGGACAAAGTAGCAATGTCCGTAGTCTGCCTCCACAACCGTAATTAACTCATTTGATTTATTTTTAGCATCTCGTGCGTCCATTACATGTTGGTGCTCAACAGTCAAGGTTATTTTCCATGGGAGTGACTGACTGGATGTCCCACCCAATCACTTGCTGACTCGCACATGTCTGCCCTGCCTTCTCTGTCCTGTTCAGCTGATGCAATTCTTAAGAGTGATGTCACTCTCCCTCCCTGCATCTCTTTGCTCCTTATTCTGCTTGTTCCCTGTCCACCTCTTTTCCTCTGTCTAAGTTGTCCTATCATGTTCTTACTCCCGCTTATCTCCATTCATGACATACCTTTTCCACATTACCTAGTGTTCGTGACTGTTCTTCAAAACAATCATTTAAGCATTCAATGTAAATATTGAATTTCTGTGTGCCTTAGCTTGAGCGTCTATGTTTTGTCTTTTAAGGTAGACTGGCAGGAAAGGTTGCCCTCCCACTTGTCTGTCTTGTGTTGGTTAAACTTCACTTGTTTGCCTGTTAACTGTCACACCCTGGGTCAATGTTAATCAAACAGAACCAGACCCAAATTCCATGTTTCACCTAATCATCGATCCCATCACAGGTATTATGGATGTCAAACATACTGCAGGTTATGTGCGTCTGTCTTATGTTGTATATTTTTGTCCATTCAAAAGGGACTGTAAAAACAAAACAATGTTTGAACCTATTTTTTAAATATTTTTTTTACCCATAGTTCCATATTAATCTTTCCTAGTGATGTGATTGGACTTGACATAATAGTTGTTGAGGGCTGGAAATATCTCCCTCTGCCTATCAATGGACAGAAAGTGTCAATCCAACCACAGAATGTGGCTGAATGAAATAGCCTGTAGCCTACCACACTTAAATGAGACCTCCCTTAACTTTGCAGTGAATGCACGCATGCTCCTGTTTTCACAGCCTTGTCTCTTTACCCCACAGCTTGAATACACAGCTGTTTTTTCCCCAAATTCCCAACACACCAAAACTCTTTCACATGACCTTTGACATAGGTTTCCTTTTGTTGATTTTTGATTTTTAAAATTTATTTACGAACTCTCCCTCAAGGAATCGCTGTCCCCTTGAATGTACTTTAAATGGACTACTCTGAGAAGATTCTGTAATGTTCTTTTCTGTCACATGCATGGTTTAAATTCACCATGTTAAATATCAGAGAAAATACAAATTAGTCTGTTCTGTAAAAAATTTACGTTATTGATTTATTAAACCGTTGAAATGACAAGTCTTCAATGAACTGTGTCACCTAGTAGGTATTGCCCACTTTGAAACAAACAGTAACATTATGTAAGGATGTGGTGTCTTCAAGTGAAAGGGAACATCTATTATCTTTTTATACAATGACAATGGCCCATTAAATTACACAATTAACATTTTTTATTAAAAGCACTTGATTAATTGACATGAGGTATCGGAGAAAGTCTACTTGATGTTCGGCAGATTAACATTACCTACACACCTGATGTTAATTTAAAACATTTATTTTTAAAGATTCACTCATCTTAATCCTTATTTATTTCCTTTTTCTGAATAACAAAAATGTTTGACTTCCATAATGTAAACATTTTAAGGTTCTTAATAGAAACACCATGGTATGTTTTAATTTGTTTATTCAAGTTAAATTGGAACTCAAGTTATGTAGGTCAAGAACACACTCAGGTTGATTTTGAGTGATGTAACACTGTTGTGGAAAAAAGGAAACAGAGTTGAGCTGAAAGCCACATCTTCAGTGTTGCAATAGTAGCCAACTAAAACAGCACAGGTGTGGCCTTTGTTTTTGGGCCTGGAAAATTACGGAAACGGCTAGTTAGATTTTTCTTTACATGGACACGTATGACTGATTCACACTTTGACAACCTCACCGCTGAAAGATGGGGGGGGAGGGGTTTGCCTTCCAGGAAGAGTTTGTCCCGCTACTCGGTGCTTACACAAACACGACTGTGCCCTATGGTCCAGTGTAGAGAAACCAGGCTGCCCTAATGGGAGAGGGCAGGGTGGCTGTGGCATAAGACAACACATACTCAGTTTATGGCCTCTACATTTTAATGATGGCCTCATCCTACCCACCTCTCAGCCCTCTGACAAGAGACTTCCTCATTTCAACATGGATCTTTGTTTTGTGGGTTAGGATATATTTAGAAACCCTTTCAATCTACATACTTGCCATGTAGTTATTTTTTCTAGCCGCCTCAAACTATCTGTTATTGGTATTTCTTACATATTAGTTGTGGATGGCTTACTTAGACATGTCTTATCTTCCTATGTCTGTCTATAGGCCCACTGTGAAATTATGTTCCATTTTCACCCCAATGGAATACTTGGCCAGCAGGCCAGGGGAAGATTGCACCAGTTGGGTGTAAAAATAAAGTTGGTATAAAATGCTAGGTTGCACCAACCAAAAATAAGATTAGTCATAGCTAAATCCGATGTAAACAATGTGCCTTCATGAGATTTGATGCTTCGTAATTATGGTTGGTCAGTCATGGCAGTTCTAGACAATGATTTATAAAAAGCCTGGATTGGTAATGCTATTGAGAGGCTTGGAAGCCACCGCTCGGCCATATTGGCACTCCGGATTAGGAGCAGTCCTCTATAGGATGAATGGAATTCTACAGTATTTAAATTAAATGTTTTGAGGGACTCGGGGACTGACAAAATTACATGTATTAAACTATTTGTTGTTTGTTATAGTGGGGACAGTAACAGTACTCTCAACAACAAAAATACTTTAAGGAAAATGTCTTTGCTCACAATATAATTTAAAAGTATGCATTAAGGTGTCTAAAATAGAAAACGAATGTAGATATGAATAAATGCATTTTTATAGCTTCCAAAATATGTTTTAGAATTGAGTGCCAAGATGGCTGCGCGCAGGGTTCAATGCAGCGCCCCCTGTTAGTCATCCAGGGTTTAAACACATCATTGATTCTAAACTTTGCAAGGCATGTTCGTCCCATCACATCACAAAGCCCACCACTATGCATGCACGTTTTTCTCAACCACAACTGGATGGTTAATTACTCTGGGAATATTCGAGTAAAGTAGGCTAATGCCATTTATCATATTGTTACAGAAACTCCCAGTCATCCAACCGTTTTAAATAGCTAGCGATAGGTGTGTGGTCAGCAATAATTTCAGCGTTTATTTTTTTAATTTAACCTTTTAACTAGGCACGTCAGTTAATAACACATTCTTATTTACAATGACGGCCAAACCCGGACGACGCTGGGACAATTGTGCGCCGCCCTATGGGACTCCCAATTAAGGCCTGGATTCGAACCAGGGACTGCAGTAACGCCTCTTGCACTGAGCTGCAGTGCCTTAGACCGGTGCGCCACTCTGGAGCCCGAACTGCGCTACTTTGATACAAGCGTGGGGACTCGTCTTGATAAATCAATCAGTAATTATGTTTTTTCTTCTCAGAATGTCCGTTTTGGATTGCCTACACGACTGGGGAAATGTTAGCCAAATTGAGTGGAGTGTTTTCTAGCCTCCTCAATAACGATATGCTATTGGTATTTATTACATATTAGTTGTGTATGGCTTACTTAGGAAATAAACAAAGACACTTCTATGTCTGTCTATATGCCCACTGTGAAATGCAGACCCATTTTCACCCTAATGGAATACTGGGCCAGCAATCCAGCACATTTTACATCGGACGTAGAGTTACGACCCATTTACGACCAACTGGAGCAACCAGCCCCAGGAGGTCCTTTGTCCGAAGTGTCCTTAATCTGGTTTATGTATGGGGGTTGGTGTACCATTGGATCAGGCCCCTTTTCCCAATTTGCACTGCTTGAGGGAAGGGGTGCTTTGTTGTACCCCTCACTGGTGACCGACATACTCTGTATTGAGTGCATTGTCATCTTTTTATCCCCTCTTCCTTTGTTTGGATCCTTTTTGTTTGTGAAGCCAATGGCCCATTCTGTCCCGATAGAGGAGACATACATCCATCTAATTTTTTTTGTGATTGCAACGACAAAAAACTTGGTGTAAGGTTACAATAATGAAAAATATAGATGTTATGTTTCCTTTTCGGGAGGGGGCCGAGCTGTCATTGCTTTGTAACATGGTCCCACACTCCTAAATTTACTTTTTTTTGTCAATTCTAATGCATGGGTGCTGAATAGTGTTTTGGTACTTTTGATAATGTCACCTTCACATTATTAGAGCATTTGACTGTCACTGGGCTACAGGGCGATGTTTTATTGAGCGAAGGAAATGTTACAGGATGGCTTCATTTACCATTTATGGACAGTTATATAACATAGGGTTATAAGCATTTTATTACAATGGTATAAGGCATATTATAATATTGCTAATTCTTAGCCTGCTATCCATAAAGCTTGATAAATTAATCGGGGAAATAGTAAAAATACATTAGGAAACATATTTTACCCATCACAGGAAATAAGGGTGCTTTGTCAAATATTTTGACAAGTTTGAAGAAAGAATCAATCCCAAAAATTCATGGGCTGGGTTTAGCCCAGTCTTGTCTTTCTCTGGGGTGGGTCACGTGCGTTGGTGACTGTTTGTCAGAGTCAACGGCGGTATATGATTGGCTTACAGATTTAATACAGGGCCCTCCCATAGGCTGTTGAAAACTACGTCTCTCGGATCAGCTGTTAGTGCGCCTCAACAATAACAAAGGGAACAGTTGGGACCTCGGAAAGGCTCGGACAAAGTAACGAACTGTGTTGCTCCGAATACAAAGGTCCATGTACTTAATTTCTTCTGCGAAGAAAACTTTTTTAAATATTTTCTAAAAGATACAATCTACCTCAAAGTCTTAAGGATTTAATCACTAAATATCCGTCCTTTGCTGTTCACATCTTTTCTTGCCGCAGGTGAGTTTTTTGGGGTTCTCTTTGTTGTCTGTTGTTCGAAGAACACACAGTAATCTTTTGCAATTCAATTGTAGACCATTGTTGACATGACATTATTTTCACAAGAACGGTTTAGCACAAACACAGCCTATTTCCACTGTTTTTATGCACCAACAATGTTTTGTGTAGCAAAAATAAGATTCTCGGACCATTTTTGCCAAATAAGAGGCAGACCGCAGTCTACTGAAAATGTATTATCATGGCAAGGTCTATATGTCTCCCTATCTATTGAAGGAGGTGCTATTTATATGCACAAAACAGAATTGTACTTTGCTGGCAGATTAACATTGTAAGAGCTGCGACCCGCCCAAGAGGTGTAGGGTTACGCTACACCCTCTGCTTGTATGCTAGTCAACAAACCATCCTGCAATCAGACAGCCTACCACGATTTGAAGTTTTTTGTTACTTTTGATGTAATAACTGAACATTTATTGATATTTTCAGTGATTTATTTGTTTTATTACAGAACCAATATCAGGCATTTTGATCTGTGTGAGAATATCCATATGACGTAATCGTTACGGTACTAACGTTCTCTGTTCCAAGGTGTCGACGACAGGCCTCCAACCAACCATCCAAACACATACGACAAGAAAGTGAGCTCTCACATAACCTACCGTTTCATTTCGTTACTAATAATATACTGCCATTTTAATGGGCGCAATATCACGACGCATCTTCACCCCCCCCCCGTCCTTGTTTTCTATCTGAATAGAGCCAGCGTTTTCGAAAGGAAACAATGCATGCAAGCGATATTTTGTTGAGGACGAACAGGTGCAGGAGATTATAACCCAGTTGCGTATTGGACATACTGTAGATAAAGTCCCATAGAAAAGCCCTCAGTCCCTTGACCTCGTCGCACAGCTGCTCATTTTCTCTGTCGTTGAATCTTACAAATAAGAGGATATTGAATCAAAGAACGAAGTGTTTGCATTCTCTTGCAGCCTACAAATCTTCTGACGAAGATGTCTGATGTTAAGTAATATATGACAAACTGTAATTTGGGCATAATGTGTGTGTTTGCCTGTAGCCTGCCTGGCAGACCAGGTTTCAGTTTCCAAGTTTCAGTTTTTGTGTCAGGTCTACCAAACAGCGGTCTTGTCCTTTTTGAACATTATCATAAAGAAGCTACTGTAGTTCTCTCAGCTTTTCAGATCTTACAAACCCACGGATCTCTAATTATTGGCTGCACTGCTCTGTATTTGTTTTGCATAAATGTGTACATGCATACAACTCATAGTTTACATTTGCACTGACAAATGTGGCTTCACAGCAGGAATTTAATGTTGTATGGCAGAATAATGGTTGTTGTGTATCACTAATCCTGCTTCAGGTCAGGGGTCATAATCTACGACCTGAAGTCAGTGTAAATGCTGGCATGTATCCCTGGTGTGTCCGTGTGGGGGTAGTAGTTCACTTTATCAACAGAGGAAAATGCTGTCTGGCTTTTTACTGACTAGAGGTCTAATTGTAAAGAAAGGTCAGGCCTTTACCACCAATACTGGGCTGTATGGTCACAGAGAGTTGACCCCTAGGTGAAGATACAGCACCATAGTGTGTGTTCTATAAAGGACCACCCTTATCAGTGAACAAGCTGCTAGGTTACAGACCTATTGGGCCCACACATATTTGGCCAGTATGTCTGTCAGTTGGCAGCTAGGTGATGATGGGTCTATTTCCATAATTGGCTTTGAGGGATGTCTGGTAGATAAGTGTAACGGATGTGAAATGGCTAGCTAGTTAGCGGTGGTGCGCGCTAATGGCCTTTAAATCGGTGACGTCACTTGCTCTGAGACCTTGAAGTAGTGGTTCCCCTTGCTCTGCAAGGGCCGCGGCTTTTGTGGAGTGATTGGTAACGATGCTTCGTGGGTGACTGTTGTTGATGTGTGCAGAGGGTCCCTGGTTCGAGCCCGGGTATGGGCGAGGGGACGGACGTAAAGTTATACTGTTACATAGGCAAATGATACCCACACCTGTAAACATTTACGACCACATACGGTGCCTCTTTGAAGTTTGTGACAGTTGTGAATGATCTGGCTACCCTTTTTATATGTTTAATTATCGAGTATTAGAGATATATAAAATCTGGTTTGGGCAGAGAGCGTTGATATTGGACTGTCCTCTCAAACTAGTAACCCAGAAATAAACATAGATGTCTTTCAGGCTGACCCATGTTTTCCTCCTGCCAATTGCCAAAAAACCAAAGGATATTTGTATGCATCTCCCCCCTCCCTTTTCACACAGGTCTTTATAAGCTCATGTATATGGTCTCAAATGTGTCACTCAAGATCACAACAAATTATTCTCTCTCTTTCTCCCCCTCCCCTTTTGTCTCTCAGGTCCTTTGTAATTTTGCACACGTCGAGGTGAGCTATGACCAGACTTTGCACGGCTCCCCTCAGATGATAGACATCCGTACCTTATTGAAGCACTTTAGCACCTGCAGCTGATGACCAAAGTGCCTGTTCCCCACCCTCGCCCCGGTCCTCGCACCGCTCAGCCCCCCCTTGGTCCTGCCGTACCCCCCCAAGGAGTCCCAGTATGTTCCAGAGGCTCACCAGCGTCCTGTTCGGGGACGATGTGGAGGAGGTGAGACGAGTAGGCCCTGGAGAACAGGACTTTGGCCAGAAGGAGGAGGATGAAGAGTGGATCCTGGTGGACTATCTGGGTGAGTTTCAGAACATACACACACACACAGAGGAAACATACATAAACAGTAAAATACACAAATAAAAATGCAAATACACACTCTAAACACAAACAACCCCTCGCACACCATAACCTCCTGGTATTCATGTACAAAACGGTTCAGATGGGTTCAACAGTGAGCATAATTTCCATACAGTCACATGGTGGGAACTTCACTACCTTTTAAAAGTCAACACTGATTTTTAGCCGCTCCAGTATTTGTTTTTCCATGTGAGCATATTATCAGATCTATACATATCATAAGCATCTAAGAACTGACCTCATCAAACTGCTTGGCTATGCAATCCTTAGGTGCCTTATAGTCTCCATAAACCACTGTTTCGTACCGATGCAACTTAAGTTCACCTGCATTCACAAATGCAGACAAGGATGCTACTCTAAACCCTGGCAAGGTTCCCAGTATCCATACACACAAAAGCACATACACGTGTGCCCATACACACAATGTTCTACACATATACAGTATATAAATGCCGCTCAATAACACACACACTTGTTCTTTGGGGGGAAGGGAGTGCATCCAGCCCGTATGTCCCTGATACATCACATCTCATATTCCACAAGTGTGTGAATATTCAAGGTGTGAGAGACTGAATCCTGTTGGCCCACTTCTGTACGGGGGAGGGTGGTGGAAGGGATATGGGGCAGTATATGGGCAATATGTCTGTAAACGGGTCAAACAGAAGCATGCGGGGATAAGGGGAGGAAGATAAAAATAGGCCCGGTAGAGTTACCCTTCTGGGCTCTGAGGAGTGAGACGTGTGGGCAGGCGGCCCAGCAGAATTCCCCTCCAGAATTGCCCCGTCAGTAACACAGTCTATGACCCAAACCACCTGGGATTAATGCATTCATAGCGTTGTCTATCATGTCCATTATTCGTTATAGGACTTACAGGTATAGGTATTACATATGTATGTCATGGCCTCTTACGACAACCTTTGGAAATGCATTAAGGCTGAGAATGTGTTCGTAATCCATTTTACACATCATTCATTACAGGTGTTCCAGGTAAATGCTTAAATGCCTATAAAAGCATTCATAGTGCTTCACAAACAGGTGGTTGATATATTACCCTACAGTCCAGCACTCTGTAGCCTTACCCAAACTGTTATATGATCATAGAACAGTATCATATAATAATGATTCGTCTGATCACTTTATAGTGAATCTCTAATATCAGCTGATACATGGTATCATAAACCCTTTATTACATGTCTGTTTTGTAGAACTGTTAGAGTGATTGCAGTAAGCAGAGGTCAGATGTTTTGTCTGAAAGCGTTGAATAATTCTTTCCTGCACAGACTGCAGTACCATGACCTATTTTACAGTAGGGATTGATTCCACACACTTAAAGTGTACTATTTAGTGTGTACCCGCTGTATTCCTGGAACACTTCCAACAGCTCAAGTTGCACTAGTCTCCTACTTCTTCTAAACTGCCAATCTATTATATCAATAGCGTAGACTGCTTTCCTTCCCCCTTCCTACGTGCGCACACACATACAGTACACACACGCACACAAACACACACAAACACAAGGTGGATGGTGGGGGTGAGAGGATTACAGGTTCTAATTGGCCTTACAGAGACAGTGATGAGGGATGTAAGCCGTTTTAGGGTTCTGCTGCGTTGCTAAGCGTGCGGATCACCCTGAAGGTGTGTGTGTCAGCATGGATGAGATTTTTATTTTTTTGAGTAAACAAGGTGGCTGCACTGCCGCTGACATGCGTGACAGAGAAAGATGAGGATGGAAACTGAAGTGTCCTTGGGAGTGGGTGTATTTCTATCACACACAGACACCGTAACACATCCACACAATCAGAAATGAACACACTCTGAGGAACACAACACATCTATACACACTACATCTGAAAAGGAAAGCGAGGAAACCTTTCATGATCATACACACATGGGAACACATCCAATACACACACACAGTTACACACAAAGAACAGTTATACACAAACATGTACATGCACACACTCAGCTGTTTGTCAGAGATTCTGTCCAAAAAAAGACAGACAGTCAGCTTTAAACTTTGGCCAGGAATGAAGTTTTGGCCAGATGTCCGTGCAGGCTATTTTTAGTATAATGGGAACCCAAACAGCAATCTGCTGTCTTTGATTCCCATCTAGTATCAAGTTGCTTTTTCCATTATACTTCCCATATGGTAGTATATTATTCTGACTTTTTAGTGCACTATTGACAGTAACACCACCGAGTCTCAAAGCAAGACATGCTATATAGCCCAGGCATGCAGTGAATGCAACTTCTCTCTCCAGCCAGACCACCTCATTTAACTTGATTAGATTTATTCTATTGAAACTTAGTTTTTCTCCTAACCTTTTAAGCAGCATCGCGAGTTGAGATAGTTAGCTAGTGGAAAAACATGTTTTGGTGCATTCTAGAGTTGGGAAAGACTGTAAAGCATTTGGCAGCAGTTTGTTAGAGGGAGTTGCTGAAGCTGCTTGATCCTATGAGTGACAGCTCTTGCGCACACACACACTATAGTATTTTGGGTCGGGCATGTTTTTCTGACCAATAGAACACTGCTCTGTGCTGTAGGGCTTTGACACCTATGCGTCAGGCGAAAATATGGTTTTTGTTTTGATCGCTAAAGCCATTCTCTTGGTGCCATATTGCCCCCTAAAGTCATGTCAGGGTATTGTATATGAGTTGTCATCCCACCCAGGTTGAGCTCAGGACCATCATATTGCATTTTTACATTTTGCTACAGGGAGTTTAAAAAATATATTTATCACCAATTATAAAACTCAATGGTTGTAAAACACATTTTCACACATACCCTACATGCTTTGTTGCGAACAGAAACTTTCCATTTCTTATTTAAATGTTAATTCTGATGATGTATCCTAACCAATCCCTGCCTTTCTCTTCAGCTGAGGCCTGCTCCAGCCCCTGTGGTGACGGCCTGTCTGAGGTGGACCTGACTTCGGACGAGGGGGACCTTGTGGTAGTCCCCTCTCCCATCGCCAGCTCCCCTATCCGCTATGCCTCCTGCACCTCCCTGGACTCTACCGCTGACACCGAGTATGGGGGTCCCGAGGAGGAGGAGGAAGAAGAGGGGGGTTTCCAGCGCCTGGAGGCCTGTTCTCTAGAGGAGAGCTGGTTCGTTACTCCCCCACCCTGCTTCGGCGGGGGGACGAGGGGCAAGCCTATGGTACTGGAGACCAGCCCCCTGGAGAACCTGCTGATAGAACACCCCAGCATGTCTGTGTACACCACCCACTGTCCCCCACGACTCTCCCTCAACCTCTCCCTCAACCTCAATCTCTGCCTCCCCCCTGTTGACACACCTGCCGCTGTGGGCATGGAACCGGGACGACGTTCGCTTGACACCCCCTGTCACAGGTAGGACTTTTTGCTACAAAAATACTGGCAGTAGTGTTACAGCACCTAAATTTAGTGAATTTATGCTTAATAACCTTTCTAGCCCCGGCGTTCCGCTAGCGGAACTACTCCCACATTCCACTGAAAAGGCAGAGCGCGAAATTCAAAAAATATTTTTTAGAAATATTTAACTTTCACACATTAACAAGTCCAATACAGCAAATGAAAGATACACATCTTGTGAATCCAGTCAACATGTCCGATTTTTAAAATGTTTTACAGCGAAAACACCACATATATTTATGTTAGCTCACCACCAAATACAAAAAAGGACAGACATTTTTCACAGCACAGGTAGCATGCACGAAACCAACCAAACTTACCAAGAACCAACCAAACTAACCAAGAAACAACTTCATCAGATGACAGTCCTATAACATGTTACACAATAAATCTATGTTTTGTTCGAAAAATGTGCATATTTGAGGTATAAATCAGTTTTACATTGCTGCTACCATCACAGCTACCGTCAGAAATAGCACCGAAGCAGCCAGAGTAATTATAGAGACCAACGTGAAATACCTAAATACTCATCATAAAACATTTCTGAAAAATACATGGTGTACAGCAAATTAAAGACAAACATCTTGTGAATCCAGCCAATATTTCCGATTTTTTTAAGTGTTTTACAGCGAAAACACAATATAGCATTATATTAGCTTACTACAATAGCCTACCACACAACCGCATTCATTCATCAAGGCACGTTAGCGCTAGTAATAGGCACGTTAGCGTTAGCGAATAAACCAGCAAAATATATTAATTTTCACTAACCTTCATAAACCTTCCTCAGATGACAGTCCTATAACATCAGGTTATACATACACTTATGTTTTGTTCGAAAATGTGCATATTTAGAGCTGAAATCAGTGGTTATACATTATGCTAACGTAGCATCTTTTTCCCAGAATGTGCGGATATTTCTATTAGACTCTCACCTATTCTGACCAAATAGCTATTCATAAACATTACAAAAAAATACATGTTGTATAGGAAATGATAGATACACTAGTTCTTAATGCAATCGCAGTGTTAGAATTCAAAAAATATCTTCATTACGACATAAGGCTTATGTTATAGCGAGAGAGTGGCCAAAACCTGGGCGCAAAACTACTAGTACACAGTTCGACAGATATATGAAATAGCATCACAAAATGGGTCCTACTTTTGGTGATCTTCCATCAGAATGTTGTACAAGGGGTCCTTTGTCCAGAACAGTCGTTGTTTGGATTTAGAACATCGTTTTTCCCTCTTGAATTAGCAAGCACACTGGCCAAGTGGCGCGAAGCTCTCCTTCCTGAACAAAGTCACACAACGCAACACGCCTAACGTCCCGAATAAATTTCAATAATCTAATAAAACTATATTGAAAAAACATACTTTACGATGATATTGTGACATGTATCAAATAAAATCAAAGCCGGAGATAGTAGTCGCCTATAACGACAGCTTTTCAGAAGGCAATTCCAGGTCCATCTTCGCGCTTTCCAGAAAACAGGAAATGGATGACTCGTCGTGCCAAGAGGATTTATTCCACCTCAGACCAAGATAAACACTTCATTTCTTCTCTCACTTCCTCTTGACATCTAGGGGAAGGTGTATGACGTGCATGTATACTCATACGTATCATGCCCATTTATAGGGAGGCCCTTGAACAGAGCATCGATTTCAGACTTTCCACTTCCTGGTCAGAAAGTGTGCTGCCAAATGAGTTCTGTTTTACTCACAGACAAAATTCAAACGGTTTTAGAAACTAGAGAGTGTTTTCTATCCAATAGTAATAATAATATGCATATTGTACGTGCAAGAATTGAGTACGAGGCCGTTTAAATTGGGCACGATTTTCCCCCAAAGTGAAAACAGCGCCCTCTGTCCTCAACAGGTTAACCTCTACGGGATCGGTATCCCTATACCAGGACGGTTGAGGTAATGTGCGCTGATGTGATTAGCATGACGTTGTTAGTAACAAGAACATTTCCCATGTCTTATATGGGCAGAAAATGTACATTCTTGTTAATCTAACTGCACTGTCCAACTTACAGTAGCTATTACAGTGAAAAAATACCATGCTATTGTTTGAGGAGAGTGCACAACAACAAACTTTTATCACGGCAACTGGTTTGATACATTCACCTCTGAAGGTAAATAATGTACTTACATTCAGTAATTTTGCTCTGATTTGTCATCCTGAGGGTCCCAGAGATAAAATGTAGCATAGTTCTGTTTGATAAAATCAATTTTTGTATTCAAATGTAGGAACTGGGTTCTACAGTTTGAACCCCTGCTGTCTCTGGCTCCACACCCACCCCGCCCGACTATCTAGATGTGTAAAAGTTAGTGTGTAAGCTAATGATCCATCATGTATGACATTCCTGGTTATATGATGGCCTTTCTCTTGCATTTCAAAGATGGAGAAGAGAAAAAAAAGTTTTTTTTGGTTGTATTATCTTTTACCAGATCTAATGCATTATATTTGTTAGATCTAATATGTTATATAATATTATATTTTGGGGGTGGCGGGTAGCTTAGTGGTAAGAGCGTTGGGCCAGTTACCGAAAGGTTGCTGGATCGAATCCCTGAGCTGACAAGGTCAAAATCTGTTATTCTGCCCCAGAACAAAGCACTGTTCCCCCGGTAGGCTGTCATTGTAAGAAAGAATTTGTTCTTATCTGACTTGCCTATTTTAAATAAAGGTTACATTTAAAATTGACATTTAAAAAAATATTCTCCTACATTAATTTCACATTTCCACAAACTTCAAATTGTTTCCTTTAAAATGATATCAAGAATATGCATATCCTTGCTTCAGGTCCTGACAGGTAGTTAGATTTGGGTATGTAATTTTAGGCGAAAAAATTAAAAAAGAACATGGATTAACCAATCCAGCACCCTTCCTGTCTCCCCCTATAGGCCAGAAACGGTAGTGCAGTGCAGAGCCGGCCTCCATGCTGGCTGCTATGCGGCTGCCGTCCCAGGCCTTCTAGACCAAGCACAGCAGCATGGACGACTGGCCCAAAGGGTACGTGGCGCCGCCCAGCACCAGCTCCTCTCCCGCAACGCCCTGCGCCGCCTCAACTTGCTGCGTACTGGAGGGGCCAAGCAGGCCAAGACCACCACCACCTATCTACACCAGCCTGGCCAGAGGCACCTCAACTACTGAGGTCTTGGCCCTATCCCTTACCCTCCATCCATCAATTCATCCATCCATCTCAACCTGAATCCACGCAAAGAGTACATCCTGCAACATCCTCTCCATCTCCCCACTTCCTCCCTTCATCCACCGATCCTCCACTCTGGAATGAAGAGGCGTGATGAGGATTCCTTTAGAATCAATGCCATAGGTCACTTTACTCCGCTGCAGGTCCCCACCACCACATGGTAACTGGGAGAGACTGGTTCAATCAGATATTACACCTGTGGCGACCCTCTCCGCTTTCACCCACTCTGTAATGGTTGTGTGGTGTCATAGTGTGGCTGTATGCTGCCATAGAATGGTTGTGTGATGTCATTGATTGATATCATAGTGTTGATTGTATGCTGTCGTAGTGACATTGTAAGTGATGTCATTGAGTTGTTGTATGCTGTCATAGAGTGGTTGTGTGCTATCAGAAGAGAGTTTGTGGCTTAATAGAATGACTGTGATGTCTTTAGAGTAGGCATTTAGAAAAGGAGCATGTCTTTCACTTGTAATTAGGACAGTTTAACAAGGTTGTTTCTCATGCCCCTCCAATAAAATTGCTTCCTCTATCACTTCATGGCAAACTAATGTAATTTGTCATTCTGATGGCCACAACTTACTTTTCAAAATCATCACCTCCCCTCTCTTGACTATGGGTGAACCTGCCTTGAACTTAGTAATTCAGTACTTTCACAATATTGTTTGAGAAAATGATGGTCAAATACTGGGTTAAATATCACTAATCGCCTTGTTATAATAGTAGAATTTAAGATAAAAATAAATAAATGTAAAATGTATTTAAAAAAAATTCCATATTTTTTGAAAGAACTTATATTACATATCAGTATGAAGTTAGTATGAGCGTTTATCTACATAGGTATGTTTGTAAGCAGCGGTTTGACTATGTTAGTGTGTGATTTGTTGCATGGTTGTATAGCGCTAGTCTCCAGATGTTGAGAGAACAGGAAAAAAAAAAATGTTTTTGTATCTTATCTCTCATTGTTTGTTCTAAATCTGCAGTCCACTTCTCAGGGTCATAGCCAATCACCTTTACACTTTACTAAAATGCAGATTACTTGACGGATGTTAATTGTCTTTGTACATACTGGAGAACTTCCAAATTTGTCATAGTGTGCTTTGCCTTGTGGTAATGTTTGTGATCAATGATTGACCTTTTAAAAGAATTGTGTGCGTCTCGATAAAATTGAATTTGAACATTTGCTTGTCCAAGGACTGTGAAAATGAACTCCTACTCTCTCAATCGACTGTTATAACCCACCAAGATGGAGTAAAACTATTAGTCTTTTTCATTTTTGTTTATATATTTTTTTCTGTGTACTTTCATTGTTTTGAGTTGGATTTTTGCCTTGTTCTTTATTTGCTTAGTTACATAACTTAGTAATATTATGTTAAAATGCCAACCAAAAAAGTAGCAGGAAACTCTAACCTTGCAATAGTTTATATTACTATTGTTTTTGCTTTTACAGTATATTCTTCTTTACTTTAACAATGTTTGCAAATTGGAGACTTTGTGCTCTGAAATGGTCAAGTTTGTGACAACATGAATCTGTGCACTCGTGGTAAGAAAGCACAGAGACAACTCAAACACTCAAATAGCCTATTTTAGTTTCATAGAACCTCTAAAAGTCAAGTATCCAGGCAAACTCAATTTATATGACCTAATATTATGATGACCTGATATTATGACCTAATATCACCTGTTTCTTTGTACTTATTGGGGGAAATACACAGTACATACATACTCAGATGTATTTAGCATGGTAGCATCAAGAAGCACTAAGGTGGTTTCATTTGGTTTTGTCTATATCGTTGTAAACTGATTTATAGTGAAGTGATTTAAGCCTAGCCATTGTATTTGTGTATCTTTTTTATTTAAACATTTCTCAGATTGCAAAAGTTTGCAAATCATTTGACGTGTCAATTTTTGTACTGCATTGTTGTGACACGGGCAACAGGACGAAGGGAATGGAGGAGATGGCTAAGTCCTCATTTTTGATGTGTGAAGCTGGAAGGAGCCATTTTGTTTTGTCCTCGGCTGTCGGTCTGAACTCTTGATGATAATAACAGGGATTTGTATTTTGTTTTATGCCTTGAATTTGTTGTGGATCACGTGCCTTCCAGGTTAAACAGTATAATGAAAATGCATTAATGAAGAACTTGAACTCTTGTCCAAAGGGACAACACATACAAAAGCAAATCAGCTATGCACACAGGAGGTAGCTTCTCTTCGTGAACCACCCAGCCCATGTACAGCTTTTATACACAAATGTAGCAAACCTGTTTTCTCCTGTGTGAAGAAAATTTGGTGGCATTTTTTTTTACTACGTGTTAGACTTCTGCTTTGATTTAGTTTACTGGAATAATACAGCACTTTGCCAAAAAAGTGTAGGAATTTGAGCATTAACTGTTATTTATCTACTTAACTGATTGCATTATTTGTATTTTGGACGTATGAGAGATCAATTCACTCTGTTTTTATGGTCAGCAAAATTTGCAAATGAGAATGTGGTAGTCTTCTAAAACTGTAATACATGATCTGTTGTCATGATGTAAGCCACAGTCTACAATAAATGTTTTCATACACATACTCTTCCGTTTCTGTCCATTTGATCCATTTAACCTTTATTCTACCAGGTTTATTCAACTATGATGACATGTCAAGAAAGACCCACAGCCAGGCTGGACTTAATTTCCAAACCAAACCCTTTATGGCACTAAGCTGAGACAGCTAGGATGTTACTTTCAGTATGACATTCTCATGAGTTCTGAATAAAGAGTACGTAACTGCTTTGCACAGTAATATTAAAGCCTAATAAAACGTTTAAAAGATGGACTTCATCAAACAATTGAGAACGAGTTATCACAAATGTTTGACCAATCACAACAGAGCAAAGTAGTTGCCAGGAAGATCTTCAATAACTATTACAAACAAACAACTGATTCAACACTTCAGAAAATAAACAGTGACCCAGAAAACAATAACTCTGATAAAATAATCCTATACACTTGTTTTAAAGGCTATAAAATTGAATAATGACTCATGTTTATTGTGTGTTGAAATCTGAGGGGTATACTACAAAGTGGAATCCATCAGTTGGCCAGCTAAGCAACCAGAAATAACTGTTGATTTTCTGATTCATTAAAAAAGCTAAACTTTATGCTTTTGGTTGTTGAGTCAATTAGACCATGCCCATTTCAAGCTTATATAAAAATACAAATAAATGTATTTCAGAATATTTAGCCATGTAATTCCTTGATCCTTCTTTACTATATACGGTATAGGCAAACATGGTTTAGTAAGAAACTGTGGTATAGGTATACATGATACTACCCTCTGGTAGATGTCACTATTTGGACGGGTCCAGTATGACAAATAATGCATTAGCTAGAAGAGGAGTGAAAAAAGCTTCAACCTAGCTCAATCTATGTACAATAACAATAAGCATATAATAACAGCGTTGAAACGTGTTAGAATCTTCCTGTTTCAATATGACAGTGCTCCACGCTGTCTTCATCTCGGGTTGTTTACATTTTGAAGGAAGACCACGTTGTTTCTCCTGACCTTCCTCTGATTGGCTAAGAGAGTTTGAAACCTCTCCCATAGGTGGACCTGTAATACGGAAGTGTTTTTCTTGCAGAGAAAAAATAAGAAAATAGAGCTTAAACGTTTTTTTATATATACTTGACCACATGTAAAGGCTAACTCAACGCCTACTGCGTCGTTTAAGGTTAACCGGGAAATAAGGAATGCGCCCTTTCCCCCCCAAAATATAAATGAAACCCCTCTTGTGCAAAGTAGATCCGCCATCCATACAAAGTCGATGAGCGAACGTTCCTAATAAAGATCACAAACACGTGATCAAATGTATTAACTCTGGGGAAATAAAACAGAACGTTCGCTTTCTTATTTGCAATAAATGGAATTCAGATTTGAACATTTAGCGCGTTTAAATGAACCGGGAACACACATGCGCACTTGCCATGGAATGGTCAGATATATAAAGATTGGCGCCGGCGCGCCAGCTGATCATTATTCGTTCATTCATTTCTGAGGGTAAGAAGCTGGAGAGGAAATGTTTGCTTATTTAGCTAGCTAGCTATATATATCTCAGGAGTTTATTCAGAAAATTAGTGGTAAAGCTACTATGTCGATGAGGAACATTCAGTTTATTGGGATTTTTTTGTTTGTCTAAAAATCTGGAGAAGAAACCAAATTGCAAGGGCGACTGGTAACGTTAGCAAACTGTCTGGTTAACATTTAGTTAGTTGATTTGATAAGACAATACATCTGTTTCTTCACATTGGTTTGAAGCTGTCTTCTTTGTTATCAACTTTGCTTGATATTTAACGTTAACACGCAAGCCACCACTGCTTTTCACGGACGTGGCATAAAGATAGTTAGCTAGTAACTTTGCTAGCCAGGAAACTACACATGCAAATTCTACCTAGCAATGTTGAATTATTGCTGTTGCAATACATTCTTTAAGTATCATGTCCTTTATATATTTATCTACTTTATTTTAATGTTAATGTAATAGAGTTAAAATTGGCTCACTGGTGAGCTACTGTTGCTAGCCATAGTGACTGTCCAAATCCTCCCGCTTCGAGAAATTGGCGCGTAGTTGGGTTTCACAAACCATCAAATAATTATCATATGGTTACCTTCGTTAACAATAACAATGTAAGTTATTACCAGGGCTTCTGACATAACATTGGGACTACGGACACAGTAGATTTTATGCAATTTGTGGCAGATTTCTTTGTCGAAATGAGGACGGTCCTCACAAACTCTACCCTCTATACCCATTTGGCATACATTTTACCGCCCGGAAAAAAACAGCCTTTTATTATCCAATCATGTTTTGAACTTGTGAAGATGCTTATTTGTACAAACTCTAAACTGTCTTTGCCATTTTAACAATGTTTTCGCCCTATCTCCTTTTCAGTGGAACTCTGAAGCCTTCAATTGACAGAATGACTAACGTTAGACGCAGGTATGGGAAGCCACACTAATAAAGCCTCGTTATCCACAAGCATGATTGCAAGCTAACTATAAAATGTATTATTTGTACATGTTTGAAAGCAATTGGTATGGCGACTGCTTGCTGTCATTAAAAGTTCTGTCCTTTCAGTGGTCGCATCACATTACAAGCAAGAGATGAGAACGCACCGGAACAGAATGTAAAGATCACACGAAAAAGAAAATCTGAGGTTTGTTTAATTAGATAGCAGTGTTATTTTTAACCATTAGTGTAGTGGTATTGTTTTTTATATGTCTGTCGCCAAATAAGAACTACAGCTAATTGTATTGTCCTCTTACTTTTCAGCCATCAAAAAAGATGCCAGCAGTGAAGAAACAAAGCTATGAAATACAGGTTTGTTGCTTGTTTATTCAACCAATTATCGTTACCAAGTTGTGCCAGTGATTGATAACTGTAAAACATGTAGGAGAATATAGGGGTGAACTATGGTAAAATTCGCATGGATGTAGAGTAATTATTGATGAGACTAAACGCTACATACACACCCGACTAGGTATCTGTGTCACTGGGTTAGACAGCGCGCAATAACCCCGCGTTTTGTCTGTCCCTCGCTTTCTCCTCCCCCGCCTGATCTAAGTCGCATTCTTTGTTTTGTATAAACTATAGAACGCGCATCAATACCCTTTTCTGTTACCATTAAAATAGTAATTCTCTTTTCGGTGTTTTAAGTTCATGTGTACTATAGCTTTGAACAGTTTGGTATTTTTCACTGTGTGTGTAGCATGCTGTGACCTATTTGTTAATGATGGCTCTGTTGGCTATATGGATTTTTCACTCTGTAAATGCATTATTTATCTGTATTCGCTGGTTGTGACTATATGCTGATGAAAAGAGATTGAATTTGGTGTCTTTTCTCTCTAGAAACGGTGGTCAGAAGAAGGGGCAAGTCCATGTGTACTTGTAGAAACGCCACACAAGGAGCTGGTGATGACCAGAGACATTTCTGGCTTCAAGCAGTTCCGATTCAAGAACATCTTCATCAAGACCTCACCGCTGCCCCGCCTCAGGTACTGTGTGTGTTGAAGGGGCTTAGCCCAAATTCCTTTTACACCTCGTTAGTGTCAATTGCTCCCATGTCTTTGTTCCTAAACTGTACCCCCTCCCCCCAACGCTACTTAGGAAAACTCTGAATGTCATTTTTTTTATGGCACTGTCAATGCAACTCTTACATACAAGGTCAGGGTGGAAGTAAACCTGCAACTAGAGAAACTTTAGACATGGGCTACTTTTTGTGGTTTCTCATATTTGTCACTATTGATGACACATTCAGTATCTGGTGTTGGGCCTCAGTCCATGCGATTGCACACTGGACGTCCTGTTAAGACCTGTGTGTGTTTCCCCTTGGCAGCTGGGCCAGCTCAGATGACGTGTGGATTAAGATGCTGAACAAGGAGCTGAAGTATGTCCATGATAAGGCCTTCCTACAGCAGCACCCCAAACTAAAGCCCAAGATGAGGGCCATTCTCCTGGACTGGCTGCTAGAGGTACGTCTGTCTCTGAAATGACTTGCTGTACTCTATTTAATCTTGGGCCTATTACTTGTACCCATCTATATGCCTTGTTTACACCCACACTTGTATTTGTAATGACTGGATATGCATGAGCCAAAGGTCTGATACTCCACCTCCATAGTTATTACCTCAGGGGCTCTACATCTCCAGTACTTTGACTTGTTTACTACAGTGCCCCAGGATTTGTACAGACGTGACTGATGTCTAACCATCCCTGTTTTGTCCTGCTGTAGGTGAGTGAGGTGTACACTCTGCATCGAGAGACTGCTTATCTGGCTCAGGACTTCTTTGACCGCTTCATGCTGACACAGGATGATATGGCGAAGGACCGACTGCAGCTCATAGGAATCACAGCCCTCTTCATCGCATCTAAGATAGAGGTAGGTGTAACGTCCTCCATTTTCATGCACTTCTGGATGGTGACAACTGCTTTAGTTTATACTGTCATAACAAATGAATAAGATGGCGGTCTCTTTTTCCTTTTTCTCAAATCTAATTGTTCCCTCCTTATGCCCCTCAGGAAATCTACCCTCCAAAGCTCCATGAGTTTGCCTACGTTACTGACGGAGCCTGTGAGGAAGAAGCGATCCTGGAGATGGAACTTGTCATGTTGAAGGTAAGAAACCCCCTGTGCCCAACACTGTACTAATTCAGTTGTCACACATTACTTAATGACTCCTCTCCTCCATCAGGCGTTGAACTGGAACCTGTGTCCAGAGACGGTGATCACGTGGCTGAAGCTCTATGCGCAGGTGGAATCCCTAAAGGATGGCGTCAACTTCCTTGTACCTCAGTTCTCTCAGGACACCTACATCCAGATCACACAGGTGAGTCCACTAGCACCCCCCCGCAACTTCTCCTGATTGACTGTCGTGGAAGGTTTTTAGCTTCCCTATAACTGTTAATGGTTGTCCTGGTCTCTATTCATGTTACAGCTTTTAGACCTGGCCATACTGGACATCAACTCCCTGGACTACCAGTATGGGATACTGTCTGCTGCTGCCTTCTGCCATTTTCTCTCATTTGATGTTGTCCACAAAGTATCAGGTAAGCATTGATTTGACATCGTGTACATAGGTTGGTTCCACTCTAGAATGCCACAGCCCTCCTGTGTTATTACATAGTTACTATTGTCTGTTTCTGTGCAGGTCTGACGTGGGATAGTATTGCTCCCTGTGTCCGGTGGATGACCCCCTTCATGCGCACGGTCAGCGCCTGTCCCAGAGCAGAGCTCAAGGACTTTAATAAAGTGACGTCTGATGACAGACACAACATCCAGACCCACGTAGACTACCTTTCCATGCTGGTGAGTGCTCACACAACATTTCAGGGGCTGGAATGGGTACAATATTCAAAGAAAACAACCAGAATGGCTGCTCACTGTTGGATGTTTAGAGTATCTCTACCAGTGTTTGGGAGTAGCAAGTTGCTTTCACCCAGAAATGTATTGCAGCCATCTTGGTGATGCATGGGCAGCCATTTTGTGCTACAAAGTCATATTTTTTAAGTAAAAGAATAGAACTGCGCATACAAATGTTCATTGTTCTTAATGAATCATCTTGTCTGTTGCAGAGTGACGCTCACCAGAGGCAACCGGACAGCAAAGACAGACTATCACCTGCTGCCATAGGAGGGATATTGACTCCACCAAAAAGCACAGAGAAAACAGCCAATCACTGAGCCCCAGGGTCTCCTCGTGTTGATCTTCTGACCAACCAGATGAAGGGTGAATTCCCTAGATGTCATGCCTGACCAGCCAGAGGCCGGGAAACCTAACTTCGGAACCTCATCCTCACGTGACCAATCAAATTTGCTTTTGGTCATAACTCACCTTTGTGTAGCATGTTAAGATATTTAACTTTCTATACCAAGCTGGATATCAGAGAATATATGCAGTACAACCATGGAAATCAACTCATGGTTACTATATTGACTTATTTTGTCAAATGATTGCAACAAAGACCCTGTTCTCGCAGTCTTAATCCCCAGAATTAGAATTTTACGTGGAGATCATTTGAGGTGACTCAAGTCAAATCTTCCTCCATAGTAAAGCATGTCTGCTGCTCTCCCTCTGTTACTTGAAGCTGAGTATTTCAAGACATGGGATGTTTTGATAGTTAAAGCTAATTATTTTAGGTGAATTGGTACATGATACTCACAGTTGAGTTGCTTAACTCAGTCTCTTAACATTGTTGTCATATGTATCTGGTGCTGAATAGTCTAAATCTGGATACTCCTGGACATGCTCAGCCATACAATAACACTGAAAGCAGTCTTGATGTTTGCTATGGTGACATTTAAACATTTCAGCTGTTTGAAAGGGTAGTGCAGGGTTAACTGTTTGCTATACGACCTTCTTAAACACTGTTTTTGAAGTTACGTATTTTCACCATACTGTGAACGACTCATTGTGCATTCTCACGCCACAACACATTCCTGGAAAACTTGACTTCAGTAGTTTGATTTAGACCCTTTGGACCGACTTACAACTGTACGTAATTTTAACATTGTATTTATTTGTTAATATAAGCCTTACAATGTTTTTATGTCCATATACATCCATAGGGCTATGAATTCAGGGCTTTAACAATGCCAAAGGCAAACTATTTAAGTCACGGAATGCATGTTATTTATGATTTTGATATATGTTATTGGGGGGATAACCCGGTATAATGCAGTTACATATGAAATGTAGTTTTGCGCTAGCCTCTCCGTGGTGCCTTAGTTGAACTAGTATGGTGATGGTGTGATGTAAAGACTTGAGAACCCAGAGGCTCCAGTGGAGGGCTCTAACCCAGTCTGTCCAGCAAACCTGTGACTGTCAACTGAAACCTTCAGTGTTGTGCAGATGCCTGCCGATGCAGCAGTATACAAAGAACCATGTTTAAACTGTAAATAAATTAAATAGTAATGTGTATATGTTATGTACATAAACTGAAAGTTCTGTTTTCTAATGGAAATGTATTGAATAAATGAAATAGAAATGTGTTCATTTTGCCTGCTTTTATGGTTGACATTGCAATGGCAGCATTGGCCTAGTACTTGTTCGACTATGGTTTCTTATATTCTTGTGACTTGGCGAGGGAGTGCCATTTAGGACTGGTCTAACTTGAATGAATCAAGCCACAAGATCCATACACAATACTACCTATTACATGGAAATAAGATGACTTCTCCAGTCGATCTGAAAAGCTGAGGGGAGAAATGGGATGAACATTGCCTTGCCTTCAACAAGAGTGAGGTGTGAGCATCACCCCCTTCGCTTCCTGACAAACTATTTCACAGAATGATGGGGTGTTATAAAGATGAGGCCTGCACTTTTAACATGTGCTTTGCATTACTACACTATTCTTATCAGGCCTCCAGTATTGTCTTGAGCCTGGCATGTCATGTTTACACATGCCATGGGAGTGTGTCTCCTGAGGGGGAGGGGAAAGCTTTACTACTCTCGAATGACAGTTGGTGTGTAAAAGAAGCCTTAACCGTGACAGACGGAGATGAAGTGCTCAACTTTCTAATGGCAATCACTCAGGTATTGAAGGGTGTAATGTTGAAACTAGAGGGACAACACTAATCTTAGGAACAAAAGGTTAAAAAGTGGGTCAAAGCAGCTGTAAGTGACTCTGCAATATGTGATTGTGTTAAAGTTCCAATGCAGTCATTTCAGGGTAAAAATGAACTTATTGTGATTGTTTTCCATTAAAATGGTCAAAAATAAACTTAAATAACTTCTTAGCAATCAGCAATTTCTCAAGCAACAATTTTGCTCGGACTGTGGGAGTGGTCTGAGTGGGGAGGGGAAAACTATCTGTTATTGGCAGAGAGGTTTTGAACTATTTCTTTTTGGTCTATTAACTAATCCACTGCCTCGTGATGTCACCAGGCAGGCCAAAACTCCATCCCACCAAAACAGGCTGAAATTTCAGGCAGTCTTTTCAAACAGCTCTTACACTAAAAGGACATAATTGTCACAATTTCACAGTATTATTCCAACTTCATAATGTGGAAATATACTGTACTGTATATTAAACACAGGAAATTACGTTTTTGACTGCACTGGGCCTTTAAGAAAATTGCCCCAGTCCTATCTCTAGTCCCGCTAATGTCCCCCACCCCGAAAGGACTGAACAGTGGCAGTGACCCCTGGTCAGTCAGCTCCGCTTGGGGGTCTGTGTGTGATGATGCATGTCTCTCCATGAGGCCAGTGTGTTTGTGTGTGTGTGTTTGAGGGGGTAGTCTAGGAGGCAGACAGTGGGACAGCAAGGCAGTCATGGGCCGCTCCCCCCCCCTTACCAAGTCTCAGTTGTGAGAGGTTATTGTGTTGGCCTGGGAATGCATGGCCCCCACCTCTACATGCCAGCGTTATTGTAACCCCCCACCCATCCCTCTTAAACCAACCCTGACAAAGAGACCCTCACCCCCCCACCCCCAACCCAACTGCATAATGAGTCCTTCACTATTATTTTCTAACTTAACGTACATGTGCTACCATCTCCACGTACAAATAGCCCATATTATCTATGACACATCTACAGTAGAAATATTTAAAAAATCCTTGAGAGGAACTATAACAAATTGAACATAATATAATTTGACCAAATATATTATTTTTCATGTATTTCATGTAAAGATCTGAAACTGCCTCACTGTGCCTTTAGGAGCTGCAGATGTCACCACAAGAGGGCAGTATGTCCCTATGTTAAGAATAATCATGGCCATATTTCTCATCCCTTTAACCACTGTTGTTGTACCTTCTCTCATACAGTGCTATGTCCTGATAAAGCCTGGGCCATGGTTCATTAACGGTGTCTATATAATAGAGATGGAGTTACAGCCATCCATACATTGGACAAAGAAAGTTACAAAACCAAATGCAATGCCTTTTATTTTTAATAAAAGTAATATACAAAAAGAATATCTGACGTTAGGTTGCTATAAAACGTAGATATGTACATTATTTATACATAATAACATGGGGACAAGGACCTTGAGTCCTGAATACAGTAAGTAGGGACGTTGGGCTGCGAGGAGTGAAGCCTTACTGGGTTTGTGAGTTCTGGAGTCCATGTGTGTCCTGATCAAAATCACTGAACGACTGCAACCACATGTATACATTGTATCTATAGTTTTAGGTTAATATATGCAAACATAGCAACTGCAGTTAAGTAATATGGGGGGAAAAATGTAAGGGTGCAGTCGATAATTGGATCAAACACCAGCGTACAAAAGGCACCCCCAGTAATTTGAAATGTGGAGACAATGTGGAGACAATAGCCAGAAGGGATTTTATCAGTGTGTTTGTTAGGGAAGTGTTCCTGGTTCTCACTTTGTCCCCACTGTGCATCACAGTAACTCTACAGCCATGGAAAAAATGAGATATTTGTTTATACAGCTATACATAGGAGTTATCAAGTACAAAATCGTAAAGTGAAGACATTTTGGAGAGCTAGTTTTGGGGAGTTTCTGTCTAGCTACGGCAACAAACATAGATCCATTTCAATCAGATCATTTGTAAAATAATTGTCAGCAATGGAGTTTCTGTGATTGTACTGTTCGACTTTTCTTTGACTACTCAAAACTATTCCTCCCCACCCAAGCCCTCCCTGAATTTCCTGGCTCCTTTAGCACAATACATTCATCAGACATTATCAGGACACCGTGGGGTCATCCTGCCCTCTTGTTTCCAAGACGATAGGACAGGAAGTTTCAGAAATTATTGGCATCACACAACACCATCTCTGAACCAACATAGAGCTAGAAACAGATGAAAGGAGCACGTCCTTGTAAGACACATAAACACAGTGCACCACAAGGGCTGGGTTCATTATATCTATATTGGAGTATAAAAATATTTCCTATCTGAAACCCATCACTATATTCTATAATACACATAATTGATGCCAAGTGAAGGTTTCTCACCAGGCATATCAACAATGCTTTTACCGTTCTAAGCATTTTAAGGTTTGTACTTATTTTTGGGTAAATGGATTCTGCAATCAAGACTGAGAATCATCCACTAGTGCAATTAGACCGTGATTGAAAGGGAAAGTATTTGACAATAGTCTAGAGGCTCTAGAATCTCTTGCATATGAGTTACTCATAACTTCACATATCAAGGAATAAGCAACACGATTGACTGCTTTCTTCATCTAATCAATTTTCCTTTAGTTATATAAGGTTCCTCCTAGAGATTATATCTACCTCCTGCTCAACTGAAGAAGGTGAACTGCCCCTGTGTAGGGCAAAAATGCTGTCAGGATAGAATGTCGTAAAGGAACAGATCAGAGCTTCTCCATTTGCCCGTTTCCTTGGCATGACTGTCTTTATCCAATAGAATGTCTGAAACAAAAACGTTACAATACAAAATAAATGGGTTCCGGTAACATATACATTTGACATATTAAGTTCAAAGTCCTTATAATGTAGAAGAACAACATTGTCCCTGTTGGTTCAACATAATTTCAGAGCTAAAATAAATACAGTTTCAACACTTCACCGAGAAAAATAAAACAAAATAAATAAATTCATCTCACTAAGACTTGTAATCCCTCTTCCACCACATAAAGCTTCAGCAAACCTGTCAACATGAAGAAAAAATAACAGGAGGCAATTTTCTGTGTGCTTTGTTTCCCTTACAACCAACCAGCATTGGCACACCATACACAATTACTAGCAGGTACTAAGTCAGTCAATGTTGCAGTGTATGATGGGTTGTGGTTAATGAGTACCCTAAAAAGGGTGGGGCAGGTTGTCCTGACTATGGCTCCTCTGACTCTGGCTGTAACTCAAAGCGTCCCTGTATGTCAGCGCCAGCGCCGGTCGCTCGTACATTTCACTTAGAGCCTCAAACTTATCCCCCCAGTGGGATAGCCGGTCGAAGCTGAAGGCTGCTCCCTCCTCTTCCTCTGCTGTATCGTGGGAGATAGCAGAACCCAGCGAGCTGAGGCTACCGACCGGGGACCCGGCGCCCTCGATGCTCCAGACGTGATAGCTGTCCGGCGGGAACTCCTGACTGTCGTTGTCGGCCTCCCAGATGATGCGCGCCACGTAGCTCTTGAAGTCCATGGGGCAGTGGCCCACAGAGCTAGCATGCGCATCATTACTATCATTCGTATAGCTAGCATTGCTAGCGTGGTGATGATGGCGGTGGTGGTGGTGGGGGATGTGGAGGTAGGGGGTCCCTGAGCTGCAGGCTGAGCCAGCAGGGTGCACCTCCTCCTGGGAGCCCTGGGAGGACTTGATGAGGGGGGCGGTGGTGCAGGATGAGGACTGGGACAGGCTGGAACACAGGGGCCTCTTCAGCTCTGTGATGTCATAGGCATTCTGGAGGGATGAAATGGCATCAAATTAAAAACATAAGTATGAAAAATAATCTAGTGGTCAATTTAGAAATTGATCTCAATGAACAGCGACGTAGGTCATTTCACTGTGCTGCAATGTCTGACCTGTGTGTGTGTGTGTTTGTACGTGTATGTGCATGTGTGTGTGTATGTGTGTCTATATGTGTGTGTGTGTGTGTGTACCTGGTCCTGCTCTCCTCCTCCCTCCTCGTTGTAGTTGAGGATGTTTTCTCTGATGTCCTCCCAGCTCTGGTGTTCTGCAGGGATGTGGTACACGCCCCTCTTCTGGAACTTACTACGACTGCCCTTCTGGTTCCACACTGTCACGGCTACCAGCACAGCTACAGGACACAGAGAAAGGAAACAGTTCAGTCATTATAGTGGATGGGAGAGAATGAGAGATAACACTACTGTACTCTACATGCATCTGAGTGTGGAAGACCTATGCAAAACCTATCCTTTTCACGTTCACCTCTTGTCTTCTGTTGGCCATCCGCTGTCCCTCAGGCAATCCTACACTCTATTTTCCTCTCTCCCTTCATGCCATCTCTCTCAATTTCCCCTCCTCACTCTCCCTGCAAGTCTAACCATCACTGATTTTTAGACATTCACCTACTTCACCCTTTTCCTCATCTCGCTTGACATTTCTAGTTTTAGCACTCAGATGTTTATGTTCGTCTTCTCCACTTCTCATCCCCCTCTCCTTTCCCTGGCATGGGGCTATGATCTCGCTGCGTCGTGTATCAGGGCCGTCAGCGTTGACAAAGGGGCCCTCGGGGGCACTGCCAGCCTGACATCACACAGCCGTACCCGTCAGAGGCTCATACAAACCTCGCTACCCGTCACATGTCACTGAACGGCCCTCTAGTCTCTAGTCTATTTCCCCTGCCCTCGCTTCTACATACATCTACAGTTGAAGTTGGAAGTTTACATACACCTTAGCCAAATACATTTAAACTCAGTTTTTCACAATTCCTGACATTTAATCCTAGTAAAAATCCCCTGTCTTAGGTCAGTTAGGATCACCACTTTATTTTAAGAATGTGAAATCTCAGAATAATAGCAGAGAGAATGATTTATTTCAGCTTTTATTTCTTTCATCACATTCCCAGTGGGTCAGAAGTTTACATACACTCAATTAGTATTTGGTAGCATTGCCTTTAAATGGTTTAACTTGGGTCAAACGTTTTGGGTAGCCTTCCACAAGCTTCCCACAATAAGTTGGGTGAATTTTGGCCCATTCCTCCTGACAGAGCTGGTGTAACTGAGTCAGGTTTGTAGGCCTCCTTGCTCGAACACACTTTTTCAGTTCTGCCCACAAATATTCTATAGGATTGAGGTCAGGGCTTTGTGATGGCCACTCCAATACCTTGATTTTGTTGTCCTTAAGCCATTTTGCCACAACTTTGGAAGTATGCTTGGGGTTATTGTTCATTTGGAAGACCCATTTACGACCAAGCTTTAACACAAGTACACAAGTATAAACACCCATGGTGTTTATACTTGTGTACTATTGTTTGTAGAGATGAATGTGGTACCTTCAGGCGTTTGGAAATTGCTCCCAAGGATGAACCAGACATGGGGAGGCCTATAATTCTTTTTCAGAGGTCTTGGCTGATTTCTTTTGATTTTCCCATGATGTCAAGCAAAGAGGCACTGAGTTTGGAGGTAGGCCTTGAAATACATCCACAGGTACACCTCCAATTGACTCAAATAATGTCAATTAGCCTATCAGAAGCTTCTAAAGCCATGACATAATTTTCTGGAATTTTCCAAGCTGTTTAAAGGCACAGTCAACTTAGTGTATGTAACCTTCTGACCCACTGGAATTGTGATACAGTGAATAATAAGTGAAATAATCTGTCTATAAACAATTGTTGGAAAAATTACTTGTATCATACACAAAGTAGATGTCCTAACCGACTTGCCAAAACTATAGTTGTTAACAAGAAATTTGTGGAGGTGTTGAAAAAAGAGTTTTAATGACACCTAAGTGTATGTAAACTTCCGACTTCAACTGTAATTACACATCTATCTATATAGTGTTTATCAATGCTGCTAATGGACAGCATTATAATGGCTACTCTATAGATCTTTTTAAGCACGCTCAATGTTCCGTAAAAACAGCTCACTATATGAAGGGTGAAAGGTCATGTGAAGAGAGGGTTTTAGTCGCCCATATTTACCGAAGAAGACGAGCAGACACATGCTGATGACCAGGATGGAGCCCGGGCTGAGGGCAGCCATACGGTGGGCTTTCATCTGGCCCACCTCACAACGCTGACCTCTGAACCCCTCGGGGCAACGGCACTGCCAGCTGTCGGGGGTCAGAGCGTGGCAGGTGCCCCTGTTACGGCAGGCTGAGGGTCCACAGGGGGAGGGTACACAGCGGTGGTGGCCTGATGTCTCGTCTGTCACCGTCACCTGCCCACCTGGACACCTGGGAGAGGACAGAGAACATGTTTGTTCTTTTAACTATGTCTGTGTGTCCTTAGCATGTGTAAGATTGTGTGTGTGTGTGAGCGAGTGCTTGTACGTGTTTAAATGTGTGTGTGTGTGTAGCCAGCCTCACACACCTGCACTGGTGTTTCCTCCACAGGTCCACACAGTAGAGGGGGTTGCGGCAGGGCTTGGCACTGCAGGCGTCTGAGTGACAGCCTGAGGTCACCCCCCTCCGCTCCAACACTGTACTGAACTCTGTACTCTGACCATCCAGAGGGAGGGAGTGGCCGTTCAGCCTCACATCCCGCAGGCAGCCTGCGAGAGAGGAAGGAAGAGAGACTTAATGACTGACAAATACTAATAGGATAACATTCTTAGAGATAATCAGAGATAACTGTTTTCTGTAATTGCTATTTCTAAGAAATGTAATTACCTTGGTAAAGTAAAATAGAGGGAAAAAAGGGAACGATTGAGTAAATAAGATAGAACAAAATGAAGACAGAAAGATCAGTCACTCCTTGACATGGACCTGTTGTCATGTTTTGTCATTGATTATCATGTCTTGTCCCTGTGCTTCCCTTCTATTCGTTTCCCTCTGCTGGTCTTATTAGGGTCTTTCCCTCTTTCTATCCCTCTCTCTCCCCCTCCCTCTCTCCCTCTTTCGCTCTCTCTCTCTATCGTTCCGTTCCTGCTCCCAGCTGTTCCTCATTCTCCTAACTACCTCATTTAATCTTTCACACCTGTCCCCTATTTTGCCCTCTGATTAGAGTCCCTATTTCTCCCTCTGTTTTCCGCTTCTGTCCTTGTCGGATCCTTGTTTGATGTTTGCTGTTCTGTGTCCTTGTTCCGCCCTGTCGTGTTTTTGCCTTCTTCAGATGCTGCGTGTGAGCAGGTGTCTATGTCAGCTACGGCCTATGCCTTCCCGAAGCGACCTGCAGTCTGTGGTCGCGTCTCCAGTCGTTCCTCTCTACTGACGAGAGGATTTCAGTTTTCCTGTTTTGGATTTACCTATGATAAGATCCAGGAGTATCGTTTTTGTTTAAGACTGGAATAAAGACTCTGTTTCTATTAAGTCGCTTTTGGGTCCTCATTCACCTGCATAACAGAAGGATCCGACCAAGAATGGACCCAGCGACTACGGATTCTCGCAACACTGCCGTCGAGTTCCAGGGAGCAATGCTCGGCAGACACGAGCAGGAATTGTCTGCTGCTCGTCATGCCGTTGAGACCCTGGCCGCTCAGGTCTCCGACCTCTCAGGACAGTTTCAGAGTCTTCGTCTCGTGCCACCAGCTACTTCCTGGTCTTCCGAGTCTCCGGAACCTAGGGTTAATAACCCACCATGTTACTCTGGGCAGCCCACTGAGTGTCGCTCCTTTCTCACCCAGTGTGATATTGTGTTCTCTCTCCAGCCCAACACATACTCAAGAGAGAGAGCTCGGATCGCTTACGTCATATCACTCCTTACTGGTCGGGCTCGGGAGTGGGGCACAGCTATCTGGGAGGCAAGGGCTGAGTGTTCTAACGATTATCAGAACTTTAAAGAGGAGATGATACGGGTTTTTGATCGTTCAGTTTTTGGGAAGGAGGCTTCCAGGGTCCTGGCTTCCCTATGTCAAGGTGATCGATCCATAACGGATTACTCTATAGAGTTTCGCACTCTTGCTGCCTCCAGTGACTGGAACGAGCCGGCGTTGCTCGCTCGTTTTCTGGAGGGACTCCACGCTGAGGTTAAGGATGAGATTCTCTCCCGGGAGGTTCCTTCCAGCGTGGACTCTTTGATTGCACTCGCCATCCGCATTGAACGACGGGTAGATCTTCGTCACCGAGCTCGTGGAAGAGAGCTCGCGTTAACGGTGTTCCCCCTCTCCGCATCTCAACCATCTCCTCCCACCGGCTCAGAGACTGAGCCCATGCAGCTGGGAGGTATTCGCATCTCGACTAAGGAGAGGGAACGGAGAATCACCAACCGCCTTTGCCTCTATTGCGGTTCTGCTGGACATTTTGTCATGTCATGTCCAGTAAAAGCCAGAGCTCATCAGTAAGCGGAGGGCTACTGGTGAGCGCTACTACTCAGGTCTCTCCATCAAGATCCTGTACTACCTTGTCGGTCCATCTACGCTGGACCGGTTCGGCTGCTTCCTGCAGTGCCTTGATAGACTCTGGGGCTGAGGGTTGTTTTATGGACGAAGCATGGGCTCGGAAACATGACATTCCTCTCAGACAGTTAGGGAAGCCCACGCCCATGTTCGCCTTAGATGGTAGTCTTCTCCCCAGTATCAGATGTGAGACACTACCTTTAACCCTCACAGTATCTGGTAACCACAGTGAGACCATTTCCTTTTTGATTTTTCGTTCACCTTTTACACCTGTTGTTTTGGGTCATCCCTGGCTAGTATGTCATAATCCTTCTATTAATTGGTCTAGTAATTCTATCCTATCCTGGAACGTTTCTTGTCATGTGAAGTGTTTAATGTCTGCTATCCCTCCTGTTTCTTCTGTCCCCTCTTCTCAGGAGGAACCTGGTGATTTGACAGGAGTGCCGGAGGAATATCATGATCTGCGCACGGTCTTCAGTCGGTCCAGAGCCAACTCTCTTCCTCCTCACCGGTCGTATGATTGTTGTATTGATCTCCTTCCGGGGACCACTCCCCCTCGGGGTAGACTATACTCTCTGTCGGCTCCCGAACGTAAGGCTCTCGAGGATTATCTGTCTGTTTCTCTCGACGCCGGTACCGTGGTGCCTTCTTCCTCTCCCGCCGGAGCGGGGGTTTTTTTTGTTAAGAAGAAGGACGGTACTCTGCGCCCCTGCGTGGATTATCGAGGGTTGAATGACATAACGGTTAAGAATCGTTATCCGCTTCCCCTTATGTCGTCAGCCTTCGAGATTCTGCAGGGAGCCAGGTTCTTTACTAAGTTGGACCTTCGTAACGCTTACCATCTCGTGCGCATCAGAGAGGGGGACGAGTGGAAAACGGCGTTTAACACTCCGTTAGGGCATTTTGAATACCGGGTTCTGCCGTTCGGTCTCGCTAATGCTCCAGCTGTCTTTCAGGCATTAGTTAATGATGTACTGAGAGACATGCTGAACATCTTTGTTTTCGTTTACCTTGACGATATCCTGATTTTTTCACCGTCACTCGAGATTCATGTTCAGCACGTTCGACGTGTACTCCAGCGCCTTTTAGAGAATTGTCTCTACGTGAAGGCTGAGAAGTGCGCCTTTCATGTCTCCTCTGTCACATTTCTCGGTTCTGTTATTTCCGCTGAAGGCATTCAGATGGATCCCGCTAAGGTCCAGGCTGTCAGCGATTGGCCCGTTCCTAAGTCACGTGTCGAGTTGCAGCGCTTTCTCGGTTTCGCAAATTTCTATCGGCGTTTCATTCGTAATTTCGGTCAAGTGGCTGCCCCTCTCACAGCTCTGACTTCTGTCAAGACGTGCTTTAAGTGGTCCGGTTCCGCCCAGGGAGCTTTTGATCTCCTCAAGAAGCGTTTTACATCCGCTCCTATCCTTGTTACTCCTGACGTCACTAAACAATTCATTGTCGAGGTTGACGCTTCAGAGGTGGGCGTGGGAGCCATTCTGTCCCAGCGCTTCCATTCTGACGATAAGGTCCATCCTTGCGCTTATTTTTCTCATCGCCTGTCGCCATCGGAACGCAACTATGATGTGGGTAACCGCGAACTGCTCGCCATCCGCTTAGCCATAGGCGAATGGCGACAGTGGTTGGAGGGGGCGACCGTCCCTTTTGTCGTTTGGACTGACCATAAGAACCTTGAGTACATCCGTTCTGCCAAACGACTTAATGCACGTCAAGCTCGTTGGGCGTTGTTTTTCGCTCGTTTCGAGTTCGTGATTTCTTATCGCCCGGGAAATAAGAACAGCAAGCCTGATGCCTTATCCCGTCTCTTTAGTTCTTCTGTGGTTTCTACCGACCCCGAGGGGATTCTCCCTGAAGGGCGTGTTGTCGGGTTGACTGTCTGGGGAATTGAGAGACAGGTAAAGCAAGCACTCACTCACACTGCGTCGCCGCGCGCTTGTCCTAGTAACCTTCTGTTCGTTCCTGTCTCTACTCGTCTGGCTGTTCTTCAGTGGGCTCACTCTGCCAAGTTAGCTGGCCACCCCGGCGTTCGGGGTACGCTTGCTTCTATTCGCCAGCGGTTTTGGTGGCCTACTCAGGAGCGTGACACGCGCCGTTTCGTGGCTGCTTGTTCGGACTGCGCGCAGACTAAGTCAGGTAACTCTCCTCCTGCCGGTCGTCTCAGACCGCTTCCCATTCCTTCTCGACCATGGTCTCACATCGCCTTAGACTTTATTACCGGTCTGCCTTCGTCTGCGGGGAAGACTGTGATTCTTACGGTTGTCGATAGGTTCTCTAAGGCGGCACATTTCATTCCCCTCGCTAAGCTTCCTTCCGCTAAGGAGACGGCACAAATCATCATTGAGAATGTGTTCAGAATTCATGGCCTCCCGTTAGACGCCGTTTCAGACAGAGGCCCGCAATTCACGTCACAGTTTTGGAGGGAGTTCTGTCGTTTGATTGGTGCTTCCGTCAGTCTCTCTTCCGGGTTTCATCCCCAGTCTAACGGTCAAGCAGAAAGGGCCAATCAGTCGATTGGTCGCATATTACGCAGCCTTTCTTTTCGAAACCCTGCGTCTTGGGCAGAACAGCTCCCCTGGGCAGAATACGCTCACAACTCGCTTCCTTCGTCTGCTACCGGGCTATCTCCGTTTCAGAGTAGTCTTGGGTACCAGCCTCCTCTGTTCTCGTCCCAGCTCGCCGAGTCCAGCGTTCCCTCCGCTCAGGCTTTTGTCCAACGTTGTGAGCGCACCTGGAGGAGGGTCAGGTCTGCACTTTGCCGTTACAGGGCGCAGACTGTGAGAGCCGCCAATAAACGTAGGATTAAGAGTCCTAGGTATTGTCGCGGTCAGAGAGTGTGGCTTTCCACTCGTAACCTTCCCCTTACGACAGCTTCTCGCAAGTTGACTCCGCGGTTCATTGGTCCGTTCCGTGTCTCTCAGGTCGTCAATCCTGTCGCTGTGCGACTGCTTCTTCCGCGACATCTTCGTCGCGTCCACCCTGTCTTCCATGTCTCCTGTGTCAAGCCTTTTCTTCGCGCCCCCGTTCGTCTTCCCTCCCCCCCCCCCCGTCCTTGTCGAGGGCGCACCTATTTACAAGGTACGGAAGATCATGGACATGCGTTCTAGGGGACGTGGTCACCAGTACTTAGTGGATTGGGAGGGTTACGGTCCTGAGGAGAGGAGTTGGGTTCCATCTCGGGACGTGCTGGACCGTTCGTTGATTGATGATTTCCTCCGTTGCCGCCAGGGTTCCTCCTCGAGTGCGCCAGGAGGCGCTCGGTGAGTGGGGGGGTACTGTCATGTTTTGTCATTGATTATCATGTCTTGTCCCTGTGCTTCCCTTCTATTCGTTTCCCTCTGCTGGTCTTATTAGGTTATTTCCCTCTTTCTATCCCTCTCTCTCCCCCTCCCTCTCTCCCTCTTTCGCTCTCTCTCTCTATCGTTCCGTTCCTGCTCCCAGCTGTTCCTCATTCTCCTAACTACCTCATTTAATCTTTCACACCTGTCCCCTATTTTGCCCTCTGATTAGAGTCCCTATTTCTCCCTCTGTTTTCCGCTTCTGTCCTTGTCGGATCCTTGTTTGATGTTTGCTGTTCTGTGTCCTTGTTCCGCCCTGTCGTGTTTTTGCCTTCTTCAGATGCTGCGTGTGAGCAGGTGTCTATGTCAGCTACGGCCTGTGCCTTCCCGAAGCGACCTGCAGTCTGTGGTCGCGTCTCCAGTCGTTCCTCTCTACTGACGAGAGGATTTCAGTTTTCCTGTTTTGGATTTACCTATGATAAGATCCAGGAGTATCGTTTTTGTTTAAGACTGGAATAAAGACTCTGTTTCTATTAAGTCGCTTTTGGGTCCTCATTCACCTGCATAACACCTGTGGCTTATTGACCCATCCAAAGATACCAACACTGAGAGGTAGAGGGCAGACACACCCAGGGAGAGACAAGGAGAGAGGAGCTCATTACAGTGAAGAGGAGGGGAGGAGTAGAGACAGGATGAGGTGAAATGATGAGAAGAGAGGATGAAATGAGAGAGGAAAACAGGAGAATAGATTGAGACAAAGAGGAGACAGAGGAGAAAGAAGAGAGAATCAGTAGAAGAAACATGGAAAGGACAGAAGAGGAGACAATCTTACCCTGGAAGTCAGCAGATTGTCCCAGGGTTGGTCCATTTCCCAGCAGCACACTGGAGGGGTGCACTACAATCTCCCGCCTGTTCCCCATCCAGGCCCTGACCTCCCGCGAGCCACCACCCTGCTCCAGGCGCAGCGTGAAGAGGTTGTCGTGACGATGCAAGCTGGCGAGGACCCACTGGCCCCCGTCGACCCGCTGGCTGGCCAGGCGGAGGGAGTGGGCACCGTCGCCCAGGTTGGCACGCACCGACAGGTGGCCGTCTACGATCTGAGAGAGCGGAGAGAGGACATCAGCAAATGTAGCCACTTTTCACTTTCCAATTGACTAAATTGGATCCTGTGAGTGATGTTACAGCAGGGCACTGACCTCCAGGATGATGTACTCGTTGGCATCGCGGGACGTCATGGAGAGCAGGGTGCCAGAGGAGGAGCGCGTGCGGAGCAGGAGCTGGATGTGTGTACGACGGGGGCTACCTCCCCCCCTCAGCTGGTAGCGTAGCATACTGTCCCTGACGAAGGACCACTCTGGTAGAGCTACAGGGGAGAGAGGTGATATAGTTAATACTCTCTCTCACACACATTCACACACCAAAATACTGCTGTGAAGAAGAACCAGTCCACCAGCAAAGTCACCTACCTATGTCACACTTGTGCCCGCTGTACCCGGGGTGACAGTCACAGCTGAAGGAGCCCCACTCGCCCAGGCAGGTTCCGTGGACGCCACAGGAGGGTCCACTTGCTGTCACACACACCCCGTCTGTCAGGCCACAGCCTGGGGAACTATCCAAGCTCTCCCCCGGAATTCCCAGGTCATACACCTCCAGAGAGAGATGTACATTATAGGTTAAATATCAGCTTAGAGAAACATAAAGAGAGCCCTCAGGGTCAGTTATCAACATTTCTGTTAGAAAGGGGTTTTATGTCAACAGTCTGAGCCCAAATGGATGCCATTGCTGCCCTGTGATCCTCTCATTTCACACCTCATGTCAAATAGGGCTTTATATGTTCAACTTCCTGAGCCAAAATGGGTATTACTGTTGCTGTATATACTGTCTGATCCAAAATGGTTATCACTCATGCTGTCCTGCTGTGCTCCTCTCCCCTAACTTTCATGTCAAACAGGACTGTATATGGTCAACTGTCAACCGTCTGAGCCAAAATGGCCACCACTCCATTCCCGTGTTCCCTCCCTTTCATATTTCCCAGCAGTGACGCAAAACCACACAAGCTAATCTGCTTTCAGGAATAGTTTATGGAGGAGATGTTCTTTTAATTTATTTCTTATTTGGACATTGAAATAATTTTTCGGCCTCAGTTCATAAGCTGTGCTCAAACGACCGTCTGTCCAACTCTCTCCCCCGGCACTCTCAGCCAGTGCCAATAGAAGACACACACAAAGAGATTGACACGCACGCACGCACGCACGCTGCAGAGAGAAGTCGCAAAAGAGACAGAGAATCTAACACTCTCCCAACTGGAAGACACATACACTGCCTCTCAAAACACTGTAGGAAAAACCCACTCACATAAACAAATGAATATTGACAACCCCATAGAGTAAACAGACAAAAAAAAGCATCTCTTCTTCCCAGGTATATTAATACAGCTGCCAGTCTCCGTCTCCTCACAGCTCTGTTCATAAACCTGTCACTATCAGTCTGATCGGATAGACAGCTCTGTCACTCTGATGGGGAGCATGAAAACACTGTGAGAGTGAGGAAAAGAGGATACTACTAGAGAAGTGGGAAATAAAAGGTGGTGGAGGAAAAGGAGGTGTGACTTTAATGCAGAGGGAGAGAAAGAACGAAAGAAAGAGAAAGCAAGGGAGGGGGAAAGAGAGAGGTTAGGGTAGAGAGGTTACCTTGCTATCGACCACCAGGTTCCTGAGGCAGCCAGTGAAAGCTTTGTAGCGTCTGTGTGTGGAGGTCTCCTTCACCCCACCCAGCTGGAGAGGCTGGTTCACATTCAAGAACCTGGGATGGGGAGGAGAGGGAGATAAAGGTTGGTTTCCATCCAACCTTTTTACACAAGCATAGTACATGTTGGATCAAAAATGTCATGACAGGCCTGATGGAAATAGAACATTTTTCGGTAAACATTCCAAATGTCGAAAAAAAAGAAGCTTTTTTAATTATACGAGAAATGTAGATAAAAACGCTTTTTATGCACAAATATTGATATAATAACCATTATATTGAAGTAAACTTGGAGTCACGCGATGACATGTTTTGTAATCCTCCCACTACGACTCGTCGAGAAAGCATGCAATTTATTAGGCTACAGATGAAATAGGTTATGATGAACTTCACAGGGGGTGAAAGTGCAAGGTGATGAGCTTGATGCTCCTTTCCAACAAATATCGAGGGTCTTATTCTGGTGACATGATGATCGATGCTTGGCTGCCGTTTGACAAATAGAAATTATCTCGCTCTTTTGTCCATAATAATAATCTCATCATGTAGGCTAGATGTGCTCTCTAGTCAACAGCGTGCAAATAGTGCTATTGGCTAGAGCGCACATGCCAATACCGGAGTGGGCACACTCGCTATATAACAAAAAACATTTTTTGAGAGAAAACCATCAGTAGAGTTTAAAATACGATTGAAACCCATTTCACTTGTATTTTTGTATTCAGTACGTGGGAATTTGACCGCAAAATATATTTTTATGTGCACTACGTCATCAGTTGTTATTTTGCTTATTTTAGAATATTCACATGAAAATCTGTTGCCAATTGAATGGAAACCCAGCTAGTGTTAGCTTGTGCATAACATGGTTTGTCAGTAGTGGTCTTCAGTGGTCTGTAGTAGTCTAGTGATCTTCAGTGGTCTGTAGTAGTCTAGTGGTCTTCAGTGGTCTGTAGTAGTCTAGTGGTCTTCAGTGGTCTGTAGTAGTCTAGTGGTCTTCAGTGGTCTGTAGTAGTCTAGTGGTCTTCAGTGGTCTGTAGTAGTCTAGTGGTCTTCAGTTGTCTGCTCTTACCTCAGGTTGCCAGGGGTCTCTCCAGAAGCCTTGCAGCCAGACTGATCTGTCTCCAGCACCTCCACCACTAGACCCTCCACCTCATTCACCACTGCCCCCGAACACTGGTCTAGGATCAGTTGAACTGCCTGGATTAAACACATCATATAGCACCACCGTCACGTTCACAGTCAGGTCCTAGCTCAGTTCATAATGTAAGCATCCCAATGAGGATTCCCCCTTTGGCTATTCCCCAATCCCCAACCATTCCCTCCTCCCAACCATTCTGGGAATATGTCTGGACCTTTCCGTCACTGACGATGTCCAGGCGGTGCCATCGGCGGTCCGTGGCGGTGGATCTCGTTGGGAGCTGCAGCGTCAGTGTTCCCGATCCATGGCTGATGCTGAGGGTCGGAACGCCATTCCTCAATTCTGGAAGAGAGACAGGAAACAGGGATGAGGAGAGATAATCACTTTGAGGCTTGAGATCACATAACAGTGGAAACACATTCTGACTCTCCATCAATCAATCTAGTCATTTTCACAAACACATTCTTGGAAACAAGCCATTCTAGCCACCAAGCGCTTGAAACGGTCTGACTCACCAATATGCAGAGTTACATTGATGAGCCACCTTAATGTTGCATTAACAGTATGCGTGTGAAAGTGTGTATGACTACATGGTGTGTGACCTGACCAACCTCTGTGTTCTACACTGCTACTCAGTTGAGCAGCACCAGTGAAAAATGCTTCACTGCAATCAATTCAGCAGCCATGTTCGATTTGCTATCCCCGGAGCGGGGGAACTTGGAGCAGGCTCGATAATTACATAAATTAATGCGACGGGGCTACCAAACAGATTATGTAAGGCCTTTCTAAAGGCCAAACTGGACTAATCTTTTAGGGACCACTGGGATGTGACATTAGGATTAGGGGGGACATGACTTGACATAAAAGCCACATGGCTTATAGGGACCTGAATATGACGCAGGCTTATGAGGATATGAGTATGCCACCTTCACTAGAGGTTTGATCAAGAGTGCTGGTTGCCAGTCGATCCCCATATTGCTTACCTATCCATTTCCAAAGTAGGAAAGTAGGAGTAAGTGGGTTGGACTATGGTGTGGTTGTTTCTGTTCTTACCCAGAGCGATGTAGTCCTCCTGCTCTCCGGCCTGGGCGGGGCCTAGAGGGCCGTTGTAGAGCAGCAGCCCATTGGCTGACTCAGTTATGAACTCTAATGAGATGTGGCTCTGAAAGCAAGGCCTGATGGGAGGGAACCAGGCGTAACCCTGGCCGCGGAAGGTGTGCTTGGTCTGCTGGCACTCAGGCCCGTCAAACATGGGTGGACACTTGCACCTGAACGGCAGGGGAGAAACATTGCAAACGTGTTATTTCTAACAGCTAATGCTAACTAGCGAGAGCTCTTGGTCCAACTGTCTTTGGCCGTTATACCTGTATCCCAACTCGCTGTCCTGACAGGTGCCTCCGTTGAGGCAGGGGTTGCGGGGGTAGGAGGAGCAGGACTGGTGCAGGCTCTCTCTGGCCCTGCAGCTGCAACGTGCCTCAGAGGAGGCGGAGACAGACACCAGGGAGGTGTTCCCGGAGCTGAGGGCGGTGGGGGTGAGGCTGAAGGTGACGTCGCTGCTGCAGCCACCCGACTGACTGCAGTCTGTGTAGGGACACTCGTCTATACCCACCTGGGAGATAGACACACCCAGTGCTGCTTCCAACTGAGAGAGGAGGGGGGAGAGAAAGAGAGCGTCAGGCTACTGCCTGTCAGTGAAGTCAAATTGGTTTGAATCAGTCTTCATATCATATTCATATCAGTCTTTCATTGTCTTCATTTACAGCCAGGTGATGTCTCTGGATGAATTCATTCTGACTCAATCTGACTCCAATGGCTTAAAAGCAACTCACCAGCTCCACCCAAGCTTAACAGGCAGCAGTAAAACTGTCAGTGACACACACTCAGTGTATAAACAACTGCTTCTGGGCAGCGCAACACTCACTACAAAACAGTTTAGGATTTATGGACTAGTGAAGACTTTATAAAGACTGAGACGTTCTCTCCTGTCATCCCTCTTTTTCTCTCCTGTCATCCCTCTTTTTCTCTCCATCCATCTCTCTCCCTTTCTGTTCCCCCGGCACAAGCTGCTATCTCATGCCTTAAATGGATATGAAAAATTTACACACACCGCCGCTGTGCGTGTGTGATTAAGTGTGTGTGAGAGTTTAAATGTGTGCGTGTGTGAGTGATGAAATATGTATGTTGTTGAACATGGTGTCAGTGTGTGTGTGTGTTTAAGTGTGTGTGAGATTTTAAATATTGGTTTCTTTTTAGTAGTGTATCACTGTGCGTGAGATAGTGTGAATGATTGTAACGTTGTCTAGTGTGAAGCTTTATGCGTATTCAGACTCTTATATGAGACTTGTGTATCCCATCTTTACCTTAGCTTTATGCGCCATCACATTGCCGTGGAGTTTCTCGGCCTTGAAGTACGGCGAGCCGTGGGCGGCGAACCACACGTTGATCTCGCGCTCACCCTGGCGGTTGCCATTGGCGACAGAGAAGACGTGGACGTTGTCCCGGTCGGTCTGGAGAAGCTCGGAGAGGAGACGACCCAGGCGGGAGAAAGAACTCTCCTGACCCGGTGCACTACTGAAGAACTGTTCCACTGTGATGTCTGTGCAACAGGATGGTGGGATTGGATGGTCAGGACACTCAGTTCATCATTTTGTAGTTCAACACACTACAAAGTGGAATGCCCCTTGCAAAACACTCCCCTGCCCAATGTTCTACAGGTAATGATAGAACAGATCAGTCGGATGTATGTCAATTCTCAGCTGGTGTCTGGGGGTGATAGGAACCTCGACCGTAGGGAACTATTAGATACAAGAAAGCCTGCCACACAGCACTCGGCATGCATGTCATCACACGTGACACGGTTACTATGGAAACATTATGACAGCATTAGCTCCTTATGGGCTGTGGTCAGTGACCACGAAAAAGAGTGAAAAGTGAGAATATTGGCTGATACACTAGGGTGCAAAACACTCACTGGACAGACGCAAAGAGCCGGCGTTCTGGACCGCCTCCTCGTCCAGCTCCATGACGACGACCTCTGCAGTGGAGGTCACGTCGGGCCAGGTCTTGTCGGAGACACGCACCTCGAGGCTGTAGGAACCCACCGGAACAGGGGCCCCCTCTCTGATAATCAACTGGCCTGAGTTGTGGTTCAGACTGAACAACCCGCTGAGAGAGGGAGGAGAGAGGAGGAGATGGAGGGAGAGAGCAAGACAGAGGGAGAGAGAAATGGAAGACGATCGAGAGAAAAGGGGGGTAGTGGGAATAGAAGTAAAAGAGAGGGAGGGGGGGGTGAGAACAGAGCGTAAGAGAGATCAGCAGTAGTCCCCCCGGTGTTCATCCATGCAGGACTATCCCTGGCCTCCCTCCATGCTCACCATCTCACATTAAAACACTGAACTGTCCAGGGAGACAGCCATATGCATTATAGATGGCTTCACTATCAGTATCAATGCAACCCCCTCTTCCCTACCTCTCCTCCACTCTACCAACACCCCTCCCTCCTCCCACCTAGCCCCCTGTTAACTCCATTTCTCTATTCCCTGCATACCCAGTTCAGTGTTCACTCTATCAAAAACCTATTCCCCCTGAACCTGTTCCCACAGCCTCTTGGGTTCCTTCTATGTCTCTCTCTCTCTACTCCCCATAGACACATTCTCACTACACTAACCCCACCAGCCCTACCTAAGCCCCATGTTAATACTGCAGAACTTTCTATCCTATCCTGCTCCTAAAGTCTACTTCTCACTTCTCTAACTTTTCTTACTCACCTGTCCTTGTTCCCTCTATTACAGTCACTCTTCTCCTTCCCAGCTATCTACTCATATCTTCTCACCCCTTCCATCTATCATCCCTCTATTTACTTGGCCCCTGTCCACTCTGGTCCTTATCACTGGCTCAGATCATGACAAGGGAATGATGATGGTTCTGCTGTGACTATCTCCAGCTACCTCACTCTCTCCTCATCTCTCAAGTTAGAGGTCAATGCCAAGGAGTTCATCTGATGTCTTTCAAAATGTCTCTGTTTTTGAAGCTTCTGTCTCTACTGAAGATGGGGGGGACAAGGCATTTGTAACAATAGGGAACGCCCATGTGGACAAAGGCAGTACCGTATGTAAGCTCAGCTCTATAGAGCCTTTGTACAACTGGAGCAACATGCACATGTTTATGGCTGCGTTATTCTTTTAGCATCACGTTGTTTGATGGCACACCAAGGTAAGTACCCTCACACACTGGCCCACGATCAAAAATGGCTACCCAGACTATTCACATTTCCCCCTCCCCTCTCCACACCACTGCCACTCTCTGTTGTCATCTATGCATAGTCACTTTAATTAACTCTACCTACATGTACGTACTACCTCAACTAACCGGTGCCCCCTCACATTGACTCTGTACCGACAACGCCCTGTATATATTGTTATTTTTTACTGCTCCTCTTTAATTACTTGTTACTTTTATCTCTTATTTTTATCTGTATTTTTTGGAACTGCACTGTCGGTTAGGGGCTCGTAAGTAAGCATTTCACTGTAAGGTCTACATCTGTTGTATTCGGCGCATGTGACTAATACAATTTGATTTGATTTGATTTGAAAAGAGATTTGAAATGGTCTCTCTCTTACATAACAATAAATTCTGGTTATGCATGGCCCGTGACCTTCAGACGTCAGGCCAAACGAGGTAATCAACTGAGCCATAAGAAAATTAAACCGGCTGGCCCAATCGAAGAGGTGCTGAGCTGTGGGGAGATGTGTGTTATGTCATCCCTCCCCGGGAGACCATGTTAATGTAATACATGAATGAATCCCTGTTTGCAGAGCTAGCCGGGGCAAACATGCAACACAGCACTTTGGAGACAGAAAACAAATAGGCTTCAAATCATCATCTACAGGGATGGCTGGTAGGTATAATGAGATGATCCATATAGTTTGGTCCTTCGAGATGCATTGGGATCTGCTGACTGGGGATTCAACATGGTAATGCCTCTTTCTTGCTCACTTTCTCTCTCTCTCTGTCATTCCTTGTCATCTTTTCGTGTGCTTACTAGCTCTCCCGATTACAGGTGTCTCATTAGAGGGAGAGGTGCTAGCAGCGTAATCAGCTTCTTTTCAGTGCACACCAAACATTGCACACCCATCAAACAAAACCAGAGCGTCGTTCCTCGCTTCACTGAGAATTTTCAATACAATTCTTTATGAAGTATTAATAATGGTGCTCCTGACAATTCATATCTCCCTTTCTCTCTCACTTTCCCTCTCTCTCTTTCAATCTATTTCTACTTTCTCTGTTTCTCTTACACGGCCTGTTTCTCCTTCCCCTAACATTTCTCTTTCTCTCCTTTTACATTCTGTCTCTCTCTCTCTTTCAATCCCACACTTTCCTCCCCTCTTTTCGTACACTCTTTCGTCTTATACTCTTTTCCTCTCTCTTAAGTGGCCGGGCTTCATTCCAACTTTAGTGAGGAGATCAAAGTACCTGGGGGGTTTGCCTTTGAATCTGTAAACCTTTTCGCTCCAGTCATCACGGTCAGGGGATTGAACCTGTCCAAGCACTGTTGTGGGGAGAACACCTACGGGGGAAAACTCAGAATTAGGTGCTGGAAGACAACCCCACCCTGTGGTACACCTAAAGCTCTCAGAGTGAGAGAAAGAAAGAAAGAAAGAGAGAGGAGGAGGAGGGGAGGAGGAGGAGGGGAGAAGAAAAGTTGGAGAGCATCACCTCGTTGGCACATATGGACACGGTTTTGAAAACACAGCAGGGGAAGTGCACACATTAGCATGCTAGCTCCCGTTTTCCCTCCAAAAAGCTAAATGGAGTGCTGTAATCCCCTTAGGCGTGAAATAAAATAAAACATGTAATGGCTCCTGTTTATATGCCTATCAAACCTGGGACTTAAGCTTAAGTAAATTGTTTGCTTCATGGCATTTTGGAGATACATGATGAATTCTTATTAGAAGGTTAATGTACTTTCATCTGGCAAAACATCTACAGAGAATGCACAAAAAATACATTACAGAAAACCTGAGTTTTTCCAGCAGTAACAGCAAGCTGACAGATGGCCTGAAATATTAAATAAGTGATGTGGGGCTTCAAGAGGCCGTACGCATTCAACTGTGAAAAGTAGTGTTGTAACAACAACAGCAGAATACTGGAGAAACATACCCTGGTAGCTGTACACAAAGAAGTCTGTGTGGCCCGGAGAGTGGGCGTGGTCATTCCTGTCGCCGATGACAACCGTCAGTGTGCTGGTTGAGCTCATTGGGGGAGAGCCGCTGTCAATCATGAGAATGGGAAGACGGTACTCCTTCTGGCGTTCACGGTCAAAGGTTCGCAGGGTAGTCAGTGCAGCGCTACCGTTGCGCAGGTCAGTCAGGTTGAAGTTGGTAGCATCGGAGGTTAACATCAGGAGACGGATGGAGAACGGTCCGCCATTGGGTGAGGAGTCACGGTCGGCTGCGTGGAGAAGCAGGGATGTATCGTTTATTCTCACCGCCTGGGGGGCAGCCATGTTTTCCCACACAATGGGCTTGTAGGGCACCTCAAACTCTGGCCCGTTGTCATTGACGTCCAGTACAGTAACCATGACGATGGCGGTGCCGGTGAGTGGCGGGCTGCCCATGTCGGAGGCTAGGACCATGAGTCTGTGCTGGGATACCATTTCCCGGTCCAGAGAGTCAGCCACTACCACCCAGCCTGACTGGTCCACCAGGAACTGCCCGTAGGGGTCAGACTCTTTGGCAATGCTGTAGGAGAAGCGGCCATTTAGTCCTGAGTCCAGATCGGCAGCGTTGACTTGAGCCACAATGGTGCCAACAGACACATCCTCAGACATGGCAGGAGCCTCATAGAACTGTGGGAAGAAGACGGGTGCGTGGTCATTGGAATCCTCCACCTGAACCAGGCAGTATGCCAGGCTGAAGAAGTCTGCGTCTTCTGCCTTCACAGTCAAGTTGAATGTTCTCTCGTGGGGCTTTTCAAAGTCCATCTTCTTCTTCAGCCGCACCACACCACGCCGGTTCGCCTTGTCCGTCTCCACAAAGAACTTCCTGTCCTCGTCGCCTCCGACGATGCTGAAAGTGACCACTGCGTTCTCACCCTGGTCGCCATCGCTGGCGGAGACCGCCAGTACCTCGCTGTTTACCTCTAGGTCCTCTGTCACCTATTAATATTGATAACAAATTACATGAAAATATTGATAACAAAATACTCATCAAACATATTACAGAGCAACAGTGTTGGGGTGAACATTTTGTATTTTGAGCAGGTGAACAAACCTGGGCATTGTAGACCCTCTGGGTGAAGACTGGTGGATGGTCATTCACATCTGACACCATGATAGTAGCCGTTCCAGTCCCAGACAAGCCCCCACCATCCCTGGCCTCAACCACAACCAGATAGCGGTCCTCCACCTCACGGTCCAGAGACCGTAGAACTGTACTGATGGTTCCAGTTGAAGGGTTGATGGAGAACAGATTGAGGTTGATCTCGTTGCGAACGTTCTGTACGATGCGGTAGGTCAGTATGGCGTTCTTGCCGGCCTTGGGGTCATCTAAATCCGTGGCCCTCATCTCCATCACTGAGGTATCGGCGGGAGAGTTCTCAGGCACGTGGCCAACAAAGCAGCCTGAAGAGTCCGGCGCCAGGCATGGGAAGACTGGTGCGTTGTCATTGATGTCACGAACTTCCAAAAGGACGTCAGCAAAGCCAGTGAGTCCTGCTCCTCCTTCATCGGTGGCCAGGACCAGGAAACGCCAGGCCGGGCGCTCCTCACGGTCCAAACGGCGTTGGGCGTAGATGCGGCCCGTACGCTCATCGATGGTGAACTCGCTGCCGGCTCCCTGGCCATGGAGTGAGTAGCGCAGGGCGCTCTGGTCTGCCTCCTGGTCTGGGTCGGTGGCTGAAACCTACAAACAGGAAACCCACAAAATTTTTTGCATTAGACAGTAGGGCCGGATAGTCTGCTGTGAATTCTTCTTTTCAATGAAGTTAACTATAAATATATAATTTGATTTAACCATTTCTGTTGATTTACGGATATTCTGCCTCTTCAGATTCCATCTGGTTCCAAAAATAGGACATGAAAAGAGCATTGATTGCAGTAGCCAATATACAGTCCGTTGCCTTGCAACAAAAAGAAGACTATTTTCCTTGTTTTCCTCTGTAGATAATTAACCTGCCTTCATGTTATCTCTGTGTGAAGGACAAGCTCAGACACTTCCCCCCACATCTATCACCAGAACGCACAATGCAATTAAAAGTTAATAGATGCCAGCAAAAGAAGAAATATACTTTCTTTCTTCCTCTCTTCTCCTCTCACCGGAGGGTTTGTTTACAAAAGCCTTTGAAAGTTTTTCTTTTTTTCTCTCCATTTCCTGACAATGCAATGAGAAGACAATATCGAGACACTGTGCGGCGTACGACAGCCAAGGCCAGGTAAATACTCATTTCAAATTGGATTTCCTATCTTTTTTCTTTCGGCAGGATTGTATTCATATACAGAGCGAAGGAACTTCGGGGAGGGGATGGCTGCCTGCCACACACTGGAAACTATTAAGTGCATTAGAGGGGAACCGAGTGCACATCAAATCAATTCCAACTTCAGGAAAGGAGCCCTGGGTTGAATACTGTGACACATGCCTCCCTCTCTAGGATTACTTCCATGCCCTCATGAATCGTACTCCTTTTTAATCTGATTTACCTTGGCGACATGCACATACAGTATTACTGGGAATTAGTGGGAATAGGTGTGACGAAACTAGGCTGGGTACACAATGAAAGCCTAAGAAAAAGCAGGAGGCTCCACAACTATTTATCGTGGGTAAACTGTGGGTGCTCATGTTTAGTAGTATTAGGTATCAACACTTTAGGATAGGAGTATAACATCGGAGCATATTTGATTTCACACAATGTCCACATGTGCGATGAGTTACTGTATATATTATGTTACTTGAGAGGTGAAACCAAAGCCACATTTCCATCAATGGGTGGACAATGTCACTGCATTCACTTCCATTCTATTACATTTTTAAGACTGCATGTATAAAACAGAATTTCCTCACAGCAAGTTTAGCTTTATCAAAAAAGGCTTTCAAATATCAGTTGTCATACCCTGCTTATGTCGTTGTTACAAAGGGGCTATGTATGAATGACCTCTGACCTCCAGCTAAAGGCTCTGTAAGTTAATGAAACAACCTAATGGTGTAATGCACTGTTTATGTGGCTGTTATAAGAGGTAAACCAGTACGTAGGGCCTAGAGCAGGGATCATCAACTAGATTCAGTCGCGGGACGATTTTCTTCTTAAGTGGATGGTCGGGGGCCGGTACATAATTACAAATAGATAGACTGAAAATTGAGCGCAAGAAACCCAAACATATATACTATTTGACTAAAACATAATAATTTCAAACCTTGCTTACATTTGTATACGGGTGTCTCTCTAGTATGTGTCGGAATACTTGGGAACAGAGTTCCAAAATTAAAATCATTTGCAGCTGATTTCCTGGTGTTGAAAATAAAATATTAAAAAAAGATTTGCCCAGAAAACTTGGGGAACCAAATAAAACCACCTGCATTCCAAATTCGGCCCTTGAGTCGCCAGTTGGGGAACCCTGGCCTATAGTATGTATGACATCTGACCTCTAGCACGAAGACGGGCAGCTCGGTCTGCTCCTCTGTGACTGCGGCGTGGTACTCTGTCTGGCCGAAGACGGGCGCCTCGTCGTTGCAGTTCACCACCTGGACCACCACTAGGCTCTCGTTCTCCCATTTCCCGTCGGAGGCCACCAGTCTCAGCTCGTAGCGTTGCTCCATCTCGTAGTCTAAATGCTGGGCCACAAAGATGGTGCCCACCTCTGGCTCCACGTCAAAGGTGCCCATGGTGTTGCCAGAGGTGATCTGGTAGCGGAGCTTGGCGTTGGCACCTGGACAAGGAGATATGGCTGTTTCAAGGTTGCTTTGATTGGTTAGACAAGGTAAAACTAGTAGTCCATGTTAGAGGAGGAGAAAGGAGGACATAGTTACAGACAGTATGACTATGGTATGTGTGTGCTCACTCTCACACACAAGCCTACAGGCTGACAATCTGCACACGTACAAACACGTGCCACACGTGCCACACACGACGTAACACTTCCAACAGCCCTCCACACAAAAGAACAGCCCACCCAATACCCTCTCTGAGTCACACAATGCCATCCGACTATCAAATATTTCGGAGGAAAACATCAGATTCTCTCACAGTGGGCCTCATTAGACAGAATACAGAAGGCAGTGAGGGCTGGTCTCACCCACCCCCACCTCATATTTGTCTCAGGCACCACCCGTTCTCCTCCCTCCCTGGCCCTTCATGTCCTCAGTGTGTTCAGTTAAAAAGTACCAGTCAAAAGTTTGTACACACCTACTGATTCCAGGGTTTTTCTTTATTTTTACTATTTTCTACATTGTAGAATAATAGTGAAGACATCAAAACTATTAAATAACATATAAGGAATCATGTAGTAACCAAACAAGTGTTAAACAAATTAAAATATATTTGAGATTTGAGATTCTTCAAAGTAGACACCCTTCGCTTTGATGACAGCTTTGCACACTCTTGGCATTCTCTCAACCAGCTTCACCTGGAATGCTTTTCCAACAGTCTTGAAGGACTTCCCACATATGCTAAGCACTTGTTGGCTGCTTTTCCTTCACTCTGCGGTCCAACTCATCCCAAACCATCGCAATTGGGTTGAGGTCGGGTGATTGTGGAGGCCAGCTCATCTGATGCAGCACTCCACTCTCCTTCTTGGTCAAATAAACCTTACACTGCCTTTAGGTGTGTTGTGTCATTGTCCTGTTGAAAAACAACTGATAGTCCCACTAAGCGCAAACCAGATGGGATGGCGTATCACTGTAGAATGCTGTGGTAGCCATGGTGGTTAAGAGTGGCTTGAATTGTAAATAAATCACAGACAGTGTCACCAGCAAAGCACCCCCACACCATCACAACTCCTCCTACATGATGCGGATATCATCCGTTCACCTACCCTGTAGGTGAACGGACACGCCGATTGGAACCAAAAAATTATAATTTGGACTCATCAGACCAAAGGACAGATTTCCACCAGTCTAATGTCCATTGCTCATGTTTCTTGGCCCAATCAAGTCTCCTCTTCTTTAGTAGTGGTTTCTTTGAAGCAATTCAACCATGAAGGCCTGATTCACGCAGTCTCCTCTAAACAGTTGATGTTGAGATGTGTCTGTTACTTGAACTCTGTGAAGCATTTATTTGGGCTGCAATTTCTGAGGCTGGTAACTCTAATGAACTTATCCTCTGCAGCAGAGGTAACTCTGGGTCTTCCTTTCCTGTAGCGGTCCTCATGAGAGTCAGTTTCATTATGGTTTTTGCGACTGCACTTGAAGAAACTTAAAAAGTTCTTGAAATATTCCGGATTGACTGACCTTTTACCAAATAGGGCTATCTTCTGTATACCACCCCTACCTTGTCACAACACAACTGATCGGCTCAAACGCATTAAGAAGGAAAGAAATTCCACAAATACATTTTTAACAAGACACACCTGTTAATTGAAATGCATTCCAGGTGACTACCTCATGAAGCTGGTTGAGAGAATGCCAAGAGTGTGCAAAGCTGTCATCACGGCAAAAGGGTGGCTACTTTGAAGAATCTCAAATATATTTGTTTAACACTTTTTTGGTTACTACACGATTCCATATGTGTTATTTCATAGTTTTGATGTCTTCACTATTATTCTACAATGTAGAAAATAGTAAAAATAAAGAATAATCCTTGAATGAGTAGGTGTGTACAAACCTTTGACTGGTACTGTACATATTTGTGAATACTCTCACGCATGCATGCACACATCTTTCTAACTTCCTCTCTTCTTTTATCTCATTTATCCCTCCTATCCTCCCCTGTTATCTTATCTCCTCTTCACTCTCTCATTCCTCCTCTCTAACCTCATCCACTCTACCACTGTCAACCCTAATCAGATACCCCATCAGAAGCGGAGAGGAGAGGGCTAGGTCAGGATGGCGTTCCCGGTCTGGGAAATGGGAATAATGAGATGGGATCAAAGGAGTCTGAATCCTGACTGCTGGTGTCTGTCATGTTAGAGTGCTGGGTGCTCCATCTCGGAGCTCCACAGTGGGACCTTCATACTAGTCCTTATAAAGCTATGTAAGAGCTGAATAAGGACATGGTTGGGGTTCTACAGTAGTTAGGAGTCTGATGAGTAGAGATGTATGAAAAGGACTGTCAAGAATGCAGATGTGCACAAGGCTGGATGACTTACATTAAACATGACACATTCCATTCCATAAACAATCTCAATTTCATATTGTACTAGTTCCTGCACCAGTTTCCCACCCCCACACTCAGCCATATGCACATAAACACAAACACACACTGTTTCTCTCTCTCTCTCTCTTTCTTTTTCTCTTTCTCTCTCTCACAGACACACACATACCCACACTCCCTGTTTGCCTGCGTCTGGCTCGGGCCCTGTTTACCAGCACAGAGGAGATTTTAGGAGACAAACACCATCTGTGTGAGACATGTCGGGCCTTCATTACGACATGTCATGCTCCTATCGGGAGTGTGTGTGGAGGGGGCTTAAGTGCGCTGGCCGTCAAAGCTTCTGAGCACGATCTGCCGTGAGACTCGCCAAGAGGGTGTGTGTGTGTGTTGAGTGAGTGAGTGAGTAAGTGTGTGAGTGTGTGTTGGGTGAGTGAGTAAGTGTGTGTGTTTGTTAGGTGAGTGCGTAAGTGTGTGAGTGTGTGTTGGGTGAGTGAGTAAGTGTGTGAGTGTGTGTTGGGTGAGTGAGTAAGTGTGTGTGTTTGTTAGGTGAGTGCGTAAGTGTGTGAGTGTGTGTTGGGTGAGTGAGTAAGTGTGTGTGTTTGTTAGGTGAGTGCGTAAGTGTGTGAGTGTGTGTTGGTTGAGTGAGTAAGTGTGCGAGTGTGTGTTGGGTGAGTGAGTAAGTGTGTGTGTTTGTTGGGTGAGTGAGTAAGTGTGCGAGTGTGTGTTGGGTGAGTGAGTAAGTGTGTGTGTTTGTTGGGTGAGTGAGTAAGTGTGCGAGTGTGTGTTGGGTGAGTGAGTAAGTGTGTGTGTTTGTTAGGTGAGTGCGTAAGTGTGTGAGTGTGTGTTGGGTGAGTGAGTAAGTGTGTGAGTGTGTGTTGGTTGAGTGAGTAAGTGTGCGAGTGTGTGTTGGGTGAGTGAGTAAGTGTGTGTGTTTGTTGGGTGAGTGAGTAAGTGTGCGAGTGTGTGTTGGGTGAGTGAGTAAGTGTGTGTGTTTGTTAGGTGAGTGCGTAAGTGTGTGTGTTTGTTAGGTGAGTGAGTAAGTGTGTGAGTGTGTGTTAGGTGAGTGAGTAAGTGTGTGTGTGTGTGTTTGTTGGGTGGCGGGAAGTAGCTCCTGTACTTTTGCCTCCGGCCGCCTCCCTAATGATCGGTCTGGCCATATGGTTACCCCCCCTCACTTAAGTAAGACTGGTGAGGGGGGCAACTGTGCACATCATGGGGGTGGAGAGGGGCCCAAGGGTTAAGTGGTTTCATCCTAAGCAAAGCAGGAGCTCCACTGAAGGCCCCAAAATTCTGATTAAGGTCACCAGCATATCCCTCCCACTCCACCCGCTCCATGCAGTGGACCCCATCCCCTACCCCAATCTGCTTACCATTAAGCTAGACAACCTATATCTGTTTACCATTAAGCTAGACAACCTATATCTGTTTACTGCCAAACCTTCAGCTCAACTCAACTCCAATGTCAACCTCAGCAAATTAAAATTGATCTTGTTAAAGCCCATCCAAAAGTTCTTCATTCGGCACATTTTCCACTTGGGATAGAAACCCGATCCTAAAAGGATGTCTGTCTGCAACAAAAGACGCTGAAACTAATCAGCTTTGGGGGGAGCGTTTAACAGGGGCCCCTCTATTCCCCACAGATCTGTTCCCTAATTATTTCAATTCCCCAACTTCCACTGGGAGTGTAATGGGAAAATATTGGGATTTCATGGAAAAGTGCCCTTGATGTGCTTTGAAATGAAATACACAGGGGATTGCAATTAGGAGGGTGTATATGGGCATCAGACTCAAAAGTAAGGATATTCTCATAAGAAACAGATCTCTCCATGTGTTTGTCTACTTGACTATCTCTGTTGAGGAGTAGCATCCACCGTATGGTGGAACAGTGGTGGCTGGTAAAGCGAGGTAGCAGAGAAACCAATCAAATCAAATCAAAGTTATTTATATAGCCCTTCGTACATCAGCTGATATCTCAAAGTGCTGTACAGAAACCCAGCCTAAAACCCCAAACAGCAAGCAATGCAGGTGTAGAAGCACGGTGGCTAGGAAAAACTCCCTAGAAAGGCCAAAACCTGGGAAGAAACCTAGAGAGGAACCAGGCTATGAGGGGTGGCCAGTCCTCTTCTGGCTGTGCCGGGTGGAGATTATAACAGAACATGGCCAAGATGTTCAAATGTTCATAAATGACCAGCATGGTCAAATAATAATAATCACAGTGGTTGTCGAGGGTGTAGCAAGTCAGCACCTCAGGAGTAAATGTCAGTTGGCTTTTCATAGTCGATCATTAAGAGTATCTCTACCGCTCCTGCGGTCTCTAGAAAGTTGAAAACAGCAGGTCTGGGACAGGTAGCACGTCCGGTGAACAGGTCAGGGTTCCATAGACGCATGCAGAACAGTTGAAACTGGAGCAGCAGCACGGCCAGGTGGACTGGGGACAGCAAGGAGTCATCATGCCAGGTAGTCCTGAGGCATGGTCCTAGGGCTCAGGTCCTCCGAGAGAGAGAAAGAAAGAGAGAAAGAGAGAATTAGAGAGAGCATACTTAAATTCACACAGGACACCGGATAAGACAGGAGAAGTACTCCAGATATAACAAACTGACCCTAACCCCCCGACACATAAACTACTGCAGCATAAATACTGGAGGCTGAGACAGGAGGGGTCAGGAGACACTGTGGCCCCATCCGATGATACCCCCGGACAGGGCCAAACAGGAAGGATATAACCCCACCCAATTTGCCAAAGCACAGCCCCCACACCACTAGAGGGATCTCTTCAACCACCAACTTACCATCCTGAGACAAGGCCGAGTATAGCCCACAATGGAAGTACCTCAGCTGAAGATTGTAATGGGAGAGTTATTAGATGTGAATTGCCTTGTCACACCACTAGCATGATAAAGGTGTATTGTTTCATTGATATTTTGTGTGTGTGTCATCATTGTAATACTCTATGGTTTGTGGATGTTGACAGGTGGTGAGAGGCTCTAAGAGCAGGGGACCATATATAAACTGGAGGTCAGATTGACTAATCCTATTACGGAAGCACACACACATGCACACCTGGACCAACGACAGTGGGTGTGTGTGTGTTGTTGTGTGAGTGTGTGATGATGTGATGAGAGGGCGGATGGACATCAGGGCAGGCAAGCAGGCAAGCTTCACTGGTCAATGAACACTGAGGTGATTTCACCTGAACTGTTTCACTAAGCTGTGTGTGTATGTATCACAGGGCTGTGGAGTGTGACAGTCAACCACTGATCTATAGGAACACTGTCACCTCCAGCACGAACATGGGACACTGAACTGAACTGACTTACTCAACACTATGACTGACCCCGGAAAATGGGACAATAGCACAAGAAAAGAAAACAGAGGGGAGGAAAAGGAAAGACAGAATAATGAGGTAGAGGTAGAGGTAGACGTAGAGGTAGAGAGAGATAGAGAGAGAGAGAGAGAGAAAGAGAGAGAGAGAGAGAGAGAGAGAGAGAGAGAGAGAGAGAGAGAGAGAGAGAGAGAGAGAGAGAGAGAGAGAGAGAGAGAGAGAGAGAGAGAGAGAGAGAGAGAGAGAGAGAGAGAGAGAGAGAGAGAGAGCAGTGGAAAGACCAGAGATGAGCCAGGAAAGCTGCAAGAGAGGGAAGGAAAGGAGAGACACAAAATTAGCAGATCTGAAATATGAGAAATGAGACGAGAGCATCTGAGATGAAACACCACGAGATGAGAGACTAGACTACACAGGCAGACATCAACCCTACTTCCACCACCACAAGCATAGCCAGGAGTGGCTGAGCTCAAACCTCCCCTCAAGACCTGCCTGCTCAGCAAGGCTAGCGCTTAGTCAGGGATCGTGTCATGTTTTACAGCTAATCTCCCCTCTAATACAGATCATCTCCCTGCTTGGACACCTGCGTGGGAGAACAGGGGGAGACAAAATGGCCACCACGGCAGTTTATTCCACTCACTCCTGTCTCTCCGTTGAGAGAGACGTTTTCCCTAATTACCAGAGGGACACATTGTTGAGACGGCGAATATGGGTAAAGTCTACAGAGCGGTGGCGGGATAAGCCGGAGCATTTGGGAGGGAATTATAGTTGTTGTTTGCGGTTAGTTTGCTATCTTAGCACTTCTTAATTCTGCTTCAGTGTCTTTTTGGCCTGTATACTTTTACAAATCCGCCAAGGGATCAGGCTAGGGGTGTCTGAAGAGGGATAAAAAGCAGAGCCAAGACAGTTGCAAATTCAACTGAACATTGGAAAGGAAAAACAAAAACAAACCCTAAATTCAAGATGGTGGCCCCACTTCTCGTCTTAGTCATTTACTAACTCTTTAAATGTAATGTAGCAGCCCATTAAATCAGATGTCATTTCAACACCTGCGTTAGCATCATGGAAGGTGACATTTCCACCAAAACAACGATCGACATCTACTCCCACAAAGGATTTACCGTTGTCATTAAGACGGCACACTGTTTTTCTTATTTATTAATTTTCAGAGGAGGAGAGACGAGGGACAAACAAAAACAAAGAGACAAACATCAAATGACTACCTCGGGGGGCCGCATCCACACCTCCCACATTCACCACAGAGATTTGCTAACACGCTCTGACAGAAAATGAGAGGAATAGAGAGAGAGTGACAGAGTGGGAGTCAGAGACGGAGAGAGAAAGACAGAGAGTATTCTTTACATAAATATACCTCCTATACTTTTCTTAATCTCTGTGGAGCCTGTCAAAGCATCAACAGAACATTCAACTTGATATTGACAGGAATTCATAAGCACAGAGGGAAGTGACAGGGGGAGAGTGAGTGATTCCATTACAGTCGAGAGACAGAGTTGAACAGACAAGTAGGAAAAGCGACACCAGGATAAACACACACTGTACCACTAGAGCCCAAATCCTTTATGAGTATCAGGCACTTCAACAAAGACATTATGACTACTGGACTCAGTGGACTGACATTGTGCTTACATTCAATTCTCAATTGTTATGTTCGGGTGTCTTCAGACTTGTATCTGCCAAGGCCTTTGTAAAGATGAAAGATAATCTTCCATGGGAGTAAACATTAGAATTATAAACAGTGCTGTCCAAATAATGTTATAACTACGTCCCAGGAAACTAGCACCAGTAACTTTATTTATTTACTTATCATTGTGAGCGCAATTTTTTTCAACAACAAAAAAGTCTAAACCCAGGTTGACTGATTGACCCCTCCCCACATTGAGACCAACCCAATGTGCCTCACCTTCATCTTCATCATTGGCCGTCACGGTGATGAGGACGAAGCCCACCTCCTTGTCTTCCTCCACGCTAACCTCGTACACCGATTGGGCGAAAGCCGGAGCGTTGTCGTTGACGTCTGTCACAAGGATCCGTACGTAGGCCGTGTCTGTGTGAACCAATGAGAGGGATCTTTACTCAGGACTAACAACCAATCCAGATTGAAGCATGGACCTAGAGAGCAACACTAATGTATAGTACTCTGACATCAAATTACATTGGCTTGGTCTATGTGGACCAAAGATATTAAAAAGAGAGTACATTACTCTAAGTATCACACCTGGCAAGAGAAAACAGAAGCATTAACCATCTAACCTCACAGAACACAGCAGTATAATACCAACAGGGGCTAAAGGGAGAATAATGTGCATTAGCTAGTCATTTCCGTATGAACTCTAGCGGGACCTTGATGGCTTGAACAAACAGTGTGTTGGTGGGATGATTGTAGCATCACTGTTCTTTTGCTGTACCTCTGTGTGCGGGTCATTATTGACCCAAAACCCAGATTAGCCATTAGCTCGTTCCATTAGAGCATCGCTAACGACGTCTTAATGAATGAAGTTCATGCTCTAATAACAGGGATAGAGCCAGCTGGTGTGTGTGTGTGTGTGTGTGTGTGTGTGTGTGTGTGTGTGTGTGTGTGTGTGTGTGTGTGTGTGTGTGTGTGTGTGTGTGTGTGTGTGTGTGTGTGTGTGTGTGTGTGTGTGTGTGTGTGTGTGTGTGTGTGTGTGTGTGTATGTGTGTGTTTGTGTTTCTGTGTTTCTGTGTTTGTTCCTGTTACTGCCTGGTTAGAAAACAACTGATGTGTTATTGACTGGTTAGGTAATGGGGGGGTTGATGGAGGATAGGGTGAGTAAGGGGACAGAGCTACCTATTATGAGAGAGTATGATACTCAGAGATTCCCTGTCTGGATAGGTGTGCCCGTGTATGGACTGCAGACATGTGTGTATGCATAGGAGTGTAGCTATGTGAGATACCCACCAGTGTTGGGCTGGCCCTGCTGTCCAGGCCTGGCTGACTCGGAGCTGTCCTGAGACTGGACCTCTATGAGGTAGGAACCTTTCTGCTCACGGTCAAACGAGGCGCGGGTGTGTACGACCCCAGTGTAGGAGTTAATACGGAAGTACTGAGAGTCTCCACTCTCATCCTTCAAGATCACATAGTTTATCTGTAGACAAAGATCGAAACGTTAATGCAATATCAGGACAAAATGACATACAATATTGTGTATCTGTTGAATTATTCTCATTTGAAATTATAAGAAAATCAAGTGATTGTGGGAAATGTAGTCATTCGCAATAGAGTCTGCAGGGGTTCTCACCATTCCATGGAGGCCTGAATCGAGGTCCGTAGCAGAAACCTGAACCACCGATGTTCCGATCTCTGCCCCCTCTGGAACGGTAGCCTCGTAGGTGGAGGACAGGAAGAAGGGGACGTTGTCGTTTACATCTGGAGATAGGAGAGACAGGCCAGAGGTCAGGGTTAGGGAGGTGATACATTCTATTAAGAGCATACTAACAGAGGTCCTACCACTCCTATTGATTTGACCTCAACAATGCTAATGCTAAGTAGACAAACCCAACTCTTAGGTCACTGACTCTCCAGGTTTTAAGACTACTCTCTAGATATCCATGAGATGAGGAACATTTGTGATTTCCCTAAACGCCCCAAAAATACAATTATTGACAAAGTCAGACAAGAATACCCTCTTTTCTTTACGCTATTAGAGCTTGATATATGTTCCCGCTTCCTTCACTGGCGCATGTGGTATGAGTCGTCGCTAAACAAGCAGTCATTTTAGCTGCTAGTGTTCTGTCGCTAGCTGATTACACCTTCCTCCAACGGGCTTCGAGGGACTACATCTTTCCTGTCATTACCTTTCAATCTCCTCTCTTCCTCCTCTCAGCCTCCCTCCTTCATTAACTGAGCTGGAGCTTCAAGTATTTATGTTGTGTTGGAAAGCCCTTCACTGTTCTCTACTGCTCAAGCCTGCTTGCTGTCTTCTCTCTCTCTTTTCCTCATAAAAACTCACTTCCTTCCAGCAAGGTCATGACCCAAGATGAAAAGGTGTGGCCAAGGTATTGTACATATAATATAATCCATTTAGCAGACACTTTTATCCAAGGCAACTTACAGTCATGAGTGCATACATTTTACAGGCCCCAGGAATTGAACCCACAACCCTGGCAGTACAAGCACCATGCTCTATCAAATGAGCTACAGAGGACCACAGTAGTTTCCATAAGTTGCATGCCTCAGGAGTAAATGTATCCAGTGTTCACACTACTATACACACTGTTAAAATCTCAGAGTGTACACTATACACACTGTTAAAATCTAAGAGTGTACACTATACACACTGTTAAAATCTCAGAGTGTACACTATACACACTGTTAAAATCTCAGAGTGTACACTATACACACTGTTAAAATCTCAGAGTGTACACTATACACACTGTTCAAATCTCAGAGTGTACACTATACACACTGTTCAAATCTCAGAGTGTACACTATACACACTGTTCAAATCTCAGAGTGTACACTATACACACTGTTCAAATCTCAGAGTGTACACTATACACACTGTTCAAATCTCAGAGTGTACACTATACACACTGTTCAAATCTCAGAGTGTACACTATACACACTGTTCAAATCTCAGAGTGTACACTATACACACTGTTAAAATCTCAGAGTGTACACTATACACACTGTTAAAATCTCAGAGTGTACACTATACACACTGTTAAAATCTCAGAGTGTACACTATACACACTGTTAAAATCTCAGAGTGTACACTATACACACTGTTAAAATCTCAGAGTGTACACTATACACACTGTTAAAATCTCAGAGTGTACACTATACACACTGTTAAAATCTCAGAGTGTACACTATACACACTGTTAAAATCTCAGAGTGTACACTATACACACTGTTAAAATCTCAGAGTGTACACTATACACACTGTTAAAATCTCAGAGTGTACACTATACACACTGTTCAAATCTCAGAGTGTACACTATACACACTGTTCAAAACTCAGAGTGTACACTATACACACTGTTCAAATCTCAGAGTGTACACTATACACACTGTTCAAATCTCAGAGTGTACACTATACACACTGTCGCTCTGGATAAGAGCGTCTGCTAAATGACTTAAATGTAAAATGTAAATGTTAAAATCTCAGAGTGTACACTATACACACTGTTAAAATCTCAGAGTGTACACTATACACACTGTTAAAATCTCAGAGTGTACACTATACACACTGTTAAAATCTCAGAGTGTACACTATACACACTGTTAAAATCTCAGAGTGTACACTATACACACTGTTAAAATGCCTCCTACCTGTAACATTGACGTAGACGGTAGTAAAAGAGGCCAGTGGAACAGCAGCTACGTTCTGCACTCTGACCCTTAGTGTGAAGAAGCGCGTGGTCTCATAGTCCAGAGGTTCAGCCACCAGTATGGATGCAGAGCCATCAGCCCTGTTGGGTTTGATGTAGTAGCGGACAGGCATGTTGGTCTCCGGCACCTGACCCTCCTCAAGGTTATAGGTCACTCTAGGGTCACCCAGCGGTGAGGTGGCCTTGATAGTCTGGAGGAGAGGAAGCAGGATATGACATCATTAGTGAAAGGATAGGGAGGTGGATATATATGCAAGTGTATATGCATGTCTGAACAGAGTGAATGAGTGTGTGTGTGTGTGTGTGTGTTCATATGAATGTCTTAACAGAGTGAGTGTCTTTTGTCTGTGCAGGTTCATTTGAGTACCAGTGTGTGTTCCTGAAGTACAACACAGAAAACTAGGGGGAACCTGCTTGGACATGCTGTAATATCCCATATATATATATTTTTTTTTTTATCTTGGAGGGTAATTACTGAAAAAGAGCCAATGACTAACAAAAGGAGCTGGCTTTGGACAAAGCTCCCTAAAGATAATTTGCATTATTAGTGAGCGGGCCCATCTAAAATCAGCACAAACGTCTCCCTACTGCTGACTCCACGTCAGGAATACATTGGAGACACTCCAAGTCTAATCCATCAAAGTTCCTACTGAACTGATGTGAACTCTTTATGGAGACACTTTCCACTGGAAACACCAGACGATCTGCTTCTAAATGAAGGCTGCATGGTTTTCACAACGCTCCCACTCTCTCTTTTCCAGGAACCGTGGCAGAGAAAACCAAAGTGACAGGAAATGATACGGGGAAGTATATCGCTGCCGCGCATACCTGGGTACAGAGGGAGCCCATCAATGGGATTTCACAGACATGGTGTCACGCTTATTGATGCCCCCCCCTTCCTGTTTATACCAGTATGGAGGTTAGGTGTTAGAATGTTTTATTTCCCTCTCTGTATGAAACATATGGGACGGTTGCATGGACGCCATCCTACACGCACAGGGACAACAGGCAGGATTCTCATTGTTCTGAGGACTCCATTATGGGTCACAGCTGCACGCTGTCTGGCACCAAATCATTTGTTACTTCAAGGGTTCCGTCAAACGAACTCCATAAATGAGAGCATTTATTAAATAGATGACACTATGGAGTAAGCACACCATTTCAAGCATAGTATGTTTAAGTGTGTTCAAGAATTCATAGTTGTAGCTCTTGTCCAAACATGTCAAAATAATGGTGTAAACCATCTATGGGCAAGGATACTAGCGAACCATGAGAAAGTTTTAAGAGGGGTGTTATTCGGGAATCTACTGTGTGTGCCTGACTGTGAATGTGTGTGTGTGTGCAGGTGAATGTGTGTGTTGGTGTGTGTGTGCTCATGTGCAGTGCCCTACAGCAAAATGGTCTGACCTATAAAAGCAGGAAGCACGTGGAGCTTTTAAGACCCATGTTCTCTTTGCCACTTTTCCTGCCACAATGATGCTGTGTGTGTGCTGTGCTGTGTGTGTGTGTGTGTGTATGTATCTGTGTGTGCGCACTTGAGTGCGGTGTGTGTGTGTGCGTGTGTGTACAGTACACTAGAGCTTTTAAGGCCCATGTTGTCCTTTCCCTGCCACACAGCCACAGAGTCACAACCTTGACAGGGAAGGATTACATTAACCATGGCCGAATGAACCTCACTTCACCACTCATTCTGCTTAGATCCAGCAGAGGCCCTACACACACACACACACACACACACACACACACACACACACACACACACACACACACACACACACACACACACACACACACACACACACACACACACACACACACACACACACACACACACACACACACACACACACACACACTAACTCTTCAAATTCACCATATCTACACTACTGGAGATTCTGAGATTCTTCAAACGTCCAGTATTCTGACATGGCTGTCTACATTTGCAAATCGTCCATTTCGGATGCATAAGAACGACAGATTACAGCAGAGAGTGCTGTAATGGAATGGTAGCCTTTGAGTCCAAGTCTGGCAAACAAAGGCATTCAATCTTCTCATTGACTGACTGGGGTGTAACCAGGCACTGTTCTTGGACTCCAACCAACAATGGAAAACTTGAAAATCAAAATGGCACCGGATAGATTTCAACTTTTGAAGTGATTATCTGGACATGCAAGACTGAGCCACTGTCTGACTGAGCCACTGTCTGAGTGAGCCACTGTCTGAGTGAGCCACTGTCTGAGTGAGCCACTGTCTGAGTGAGCCACTGTCTGAGTGAGCCACTGTCTGAGTGAGCCACTGTCTGAGTGAGCCACTGTCTGAGTGAGCCACTGTCTGAGTGAGCCACTGTCTGACTGAGCCACTGTCTGAGTGAGCCACTGTCTGAGTGAGCCACTGTCTGAGTGAGCCACTGTCTGACTGAGCCACTGTCTGAGTGAGCCACTGTCTGACTGAGCCACTGTCTGAGTGAGCCACTGTCTGAGTGAGCCACTGTCTGAGTGAGCCACTGTCTGAGTGAGCCACTGTCTGAGTGAGCCACTGTCTGAGTGAGCCACTGTCTGACTGAGCCACTGTCTGAGTGAGCCATTGTCTGACTGAGCCACTGTCTGAAAAAACTATCCTGGAAGTCAGGTTGAAAACTAACAGCACAACAAAATCTGTTGATCACAATCTGTTGAGCAACACCAAAACCCATTGTTACCCATTATGAAATTGCAATAACATAAGAGGAAAAGCATTGGAAGGGAGAACATTGAAAGTAGCATTGTTGTACTGTATGTCCATGACTCACTATGCTTTGGTAGAGCTAAAGAGAAAGAAAGAGAGTCAGGGAGAACACCTGAAGATAACGCAACAGCGAAAGGCTCTCACTTTCCTTTCCGACTCAGTGGAAGAGGGCGCTCTCTCTCTCTCTCCGGTAGCGAGCTAGTGCATTAGCGAGACCCCAGAGGTGCCCCTGTGGACCCCCAACTTCCCACCTACCTCAGCTTCTAGCAAAAAAATAATTCACTTTTATGCTTCAAAAGCCTTGTTGTGTTGAAATATTCATGGCAGCATGAGTTTAGCTTCAATAATTGATTTTGATTATCTGCTGAGAAAATACAAAACTTGTCCAACCTCTTGTATTCCACCTTATTAAAGACCCCTCACGCACTGGGCCTCCCCTCCTCAGTTTACAGGGGCGAACCCTGGAACAGGAGCATGATGGGAATGATACCCCATTATCTCGCTGGCGTGCTAAAGAACAAGGCCCCTTAATTACTTCCTCAAGGTTGCAATTACCGCGTTTGGAAATTTGCTAATTATTGTTCCTTGAGATAATTCCACAATGAGAGGCTCGATATTTAAATGCTTAATTAGGGAGGCGGAGAGATAGATAGATAGATGGATGGAGGAGGGAGGCGAGAGGGAAAGAGAGAAAAAATTGATAGTGGGGTAGATGAATAGAGGCACTCGGTAACACAACAAGGCAGCTCAGGGATGCTAATGAATGCATTATACTGTTTAACAAGCCTAATTTGTATTTAGAGTTCTAAGGATGAATTACTGTGAAGGCTCCCAAAGCACAGAACAGATTTTAACAGTCAGTTGCTACAGTTACTCCACACCAGGGAGTAAATACTGTACTTAAGAGTGGAGAGAGAGAGAGAGAGAGGAAAAAGACTCTGTAATTGTTGTGAAGTGCTTTGTTGTTCAAGTTATATTAGTACAGAGAGACATTGTAGAGTGTGAGAGGGAGAGAAAGAGAGGGAGAGAAAGAGAGAGGGAGAGAAAGAGAGAGGGGGAGTGTAGATAAAGAGAGTTTGTAAATGAAAAGAGAGAGAGCAGAAGAAAAAAAGAGAGAAAGTGAACAAGTTCTCTGGCTAATAACGATCCTCCACTAACGGTTGGAAGTGTTGAAAGTTTTCTCCATTAAAAGGCCAGTGACTACCATGGTAACTCCTGGCAGCTGTTATCTTGAAAGCTTTTATAAAAGGCAATATTATCTGTCTAGCCAATCAGAGGCTGCCGTTAACCACCATTAGTAAACCTATTGAGCCCACCACACTACCGAGACTATAGTGGACCATTACACCAACTTATGGAGCTTCCTGAAAGAGTTTAGATGAGGGAGGGGGAGAGAGACAGAGGAGAGAAGAGAGGAAAGATATAAAGAAAGAAGCAGAGAGAAATCGATGAAGAAAAGGTCTGAGAGCAGAAGAGCACTACCCTTTCATGCAGGGCTCGGTGATCTCTAGGGAAAGTGGTGTGTGTTCTTCTACTAGCGAAGACATACGAGACCACATGCAGAGCCCCATTGGGACTGGCCTTTGGCACATGCACAGTCACTGCACAAGTCACAGAGGAGACAGTAATAGTTGACCTTTATGGGGTCAATGTGGCCATCAATAAAGTTCTCATGAATGGTACCAACTAGGCCATAATGCATCCATGAACAGCATTATAAAGGGCTCATAAGCTTGACCATAAGATGTCAACATGCATCCAACATTTACTAGAATCATCTCCCATATTTTCATGTTCATATCAGTTCAGAGGTGCCTAGCAAGTCGTCTCAATGGCACAATGCACCAAGCCTAAAGCTGAGGCGGCACGGACATAGTTCTAATGAGAGTTCTAATCAGAGACGTAGCCTAGCTTAGCCTGGCCTAGCGTAGCATTAGCTCCACTGCTGTCAAGCTAAATGGTTGGCCTTGAGCATGTCTTGGTGTAGAGAAAGGGTTGTGTTCGTGTTCAGTCGTCAACCTTTCACCTGCTGCATATTCCTTGTGTATTGCAGTGGGTGACTTCTAGTATGTATGTGTGTTTAGCACATCAAAGAATTGTGTCAGATCTATCTTTGACAGGCTGCACCCCCCAATGAATAAGCCCAGGGTATGTAAACAACACGGCACTCTCCTCCTGCTCCATCACTCCACTTCAAAAAGAGACGGACCCCAAAACAACCCCCATACATCCTCAACACCAAAAAAGAGGCCTGGGGAGGAAAGTGCGTTGACAGCGCTGATGAGACAAAAGCACCCATCCTACTGGCTCTCCACAGGAGAAGGGCCTCATTGATATGGAGATTTCTCCCCGCATCCGTGTCTCTCATCCCTGGCAACAATGTAATTAACAGATCATATTAGCCCTGCTAAATTTAAAACAACAATCTACATAGCCGCAATAATGCCGCCTCGGTGGCGGAACGAACCAACGAAGAGGAGAGGAAGGGGGTGGAGGTGGGAAAAAATGAGTTTTGGCCATCGACCAACCGGTTCCAGAGAGGGGTTCAAGAGAGGGGTTCCAGGGAGGGACATGGGGAGACAGAGAGAGACAAAGAAAGAGAGATAAGGAGAGAAAGACTGAGAGGGAGACCTGAAGGTCATCTGGCTATGGACCAACAGGTTCCAGAGAGAGAAACTGTGAAAGAGAAAGAATGAGAGAACGTGACATAGCCTTTCCTATTTTCCAATTCCACGGAACAACTGCTTTGAGGGAGACGTCTGTGTTAAAATATGTAAAGAGCCTCTAGTGGATTAGAGTGGCATTAATTTACTACTATCCCTCCCTCCCTCCCTCCCTCCCTCCCTCCCTCCCTCCCTCCCTCCCTCCCTCCCTCCCTCCCTCCCTCCCTCCCTCCCTCCCTCCCTCCCTCCCTCCCTCCCTCCCTCCCTCTCTCCCTCTCTCCCTCTCTCCCTCTCTCCCTCTCTCTCTCCCTCTCTCTCTCTCTCTCTCTCTTTCTTTCTCCCAGTGAAGCTGTGGGGACGCGAGCTGAGCTGTCAGGAGATGAATACAGTAATTAAGCGTCTCCCTCTGTTGCGCGGTCCGAGGCAATAAGAGACCATTGTAGAGTCTTAACAGGGTGTATAATTTTATCATCTTTCCTCTCCTCGCTCCCTTTGTCTCCCGTGTCGACGCTGACACAGATACCGGGTGGCTCGTTGCGTTTCTGCCATCTCCTGCCATAGAGGGATCAATTCTAATTCGGTGTTGTCAAAAAAAGAGGCCCGGGAGCATATTTAAAAACAGGTTATCAAAAACGACAAGCGAAGCAAAGCGAGTGAATGAACATGATTTTGGCGAAAGTATGATTTTGGCAATACGTCCCCCGCCCTCTCCTTTTCAAAAACTGACTCACGACTATTAAAGGAAACACTATCAGGGGAAATCTTCTAACATTACATTTAACATTTGTAGCATACTTTTGAATCGTGTGCAAAATGAAGAAGGGCATGGATGGCAGCAGGGGTAAGATGAGAAGCACTGGGAGGGAGGCGGCGGGGGTAAGAGGAGAAGCACTGGGAGGGAGGCGGCGGGGGTAAGAGGAGAAGCACTGGGAGGGAGGCGGGGGGGTAAGAGGAGAAGCACTGGGAGGGAGGCGGCGGGGGTAAGAGGAGAAGCACTGGGAGGGAGGCGGCGGGGGTAAAGTGTGATGTTTCAGTTTCGTCAGGTGAACTGCAGCAGGGTTGTGTACTCGCCTCGGCAGAAATGTTTCGAAGCACCCTGCTAAACATGCTGATGGTTGGGGAAAGTGAAGTGCGTTTTCTACTACCGCTCCTCAAGGCTCTCTTTCCTGATGAACAGGATGGGAATAGTCTCAGAGAACTACTTTCCCCTCCGACAGGGAGTAAGGTCCTAGAGATGCTGATGCCAGTCTGTCTGGAGGCACTAATAGTAGCCTAGTCACCAGTATCTTGGTAAGCTGCTGGTGGGGTGGGGAACTCCTTTTGGGGGGTCTTTATTATCTTGGTCAGTTGGAAAGAGATTAGGCTATTATGTTGGAACATTCCCCCAAGTTGCAGTTGGTAGAGCATTGAACCATCTCTACCACAACCACTACTACCAGAAACCTATGTATGGTTGTGGTTGACCTTATATCATAGTGTCACCATCTCTCCTGGTTAAGGAACAGGTCACTATGAGGTCCACTCACCACTATCTTGGCGTCGCGAACGATGTTCTCGGACACGGTGACCCAGTACTCTAGCTGCTCCCACTGGGGCGGCTGGTTGTGCACGTTGGTGATGATGACGGTGAGCTCCACAGAGCTGCTCCTGTTGCCCCCGTCTGTGGCCACGATCTGCTGGCTGATCCTCGACGTCTGACCACAAATAGAAGAGAGGAAGGAGGGGTGACACGGAGGTTAGACATGGAAATCATATGGAGCTGAAAAAAACCCATGGTTGAAACCCCTCTTGGAAGCATCTCTGTCACATCTTAAATGTACCTTCATGTGCAAATGAATGAGCATGGAAACAGTCTCCATCAGTTTGTTCCAATCCACTAAGTAACAGATCAGATGCAGCATATTTACAACCTTATCCACTTAGTCAGTGTCATGACCTTCCAGTGACCTCCTCCTCTAAACCACAACCTTCCTACTGTCTACAGAAGACTGCTCTGATGTCGTTCATCCTTACATCACGCGAGAGATACAGACGGAGAGACAGAACGAGAAACAGAGAGAGGAAGAGAGACAGGGAGGGAGAGAGAGAAAGAGAGCAATGAGAGAGGAGACATTCCAACTGACATGGAGGTATTCAGATAAATGATTCTCTGCGAGGGGAGTGTGAAAGCTTGGTTAAACAGATCATTGATACGGAGAAGAGAGGGATGAGAGAAAGGGGTGACATTTAAAGTGGAGGAATATTTTGCATTATTTATATGGGACATTAACTGGGAGACTTCACAAGTCCATTGTGTGGCAGGGTGAAGATGGGGTCACTCTCTCCACATCTTGATTTGACTTTGGGAGGTTGTTGGACTTGGAGAACAAAGGGGGGGCTTTTCTATGACGCACACACGCACACAAGCAAATACACACACAAATCCAGGCACAAACCCAGGCACATGTCAATATATGCATAATATGCAGACATGAACACAAGGGCAGGGAGAAATAGGGACAAAAGAGGGTGGGGAATGAAGAGAGTAGGGAAAAGGAGACAGAAAGGGAATGAGAGAGCCAGTTGTGGTTGTCTCTGTCCTGACAGGGTGGATAACTCTACCTGACGTGTGCTAGGTCTCTGCTGAGCAATGTTCTCTGACACACACACACACACACACACATACACACACACACACACACACACACACACACACACACACACACACACACACACACACACACACACACACACACACACACACACACACACACACACACACACACACACACACACACACACTCAAAAGTGAGAGGGCCCACCGCAAATCAGACACAAGCATGGGAGAAAGGCAGAAAGGAAGGAAGAAGGAAACCAACAGGTCCATCACGATAACCCCCCGACCCCGCCCCCAAACCTCAGTGCTCCTGTCAAACCTCATCTGTGTCAACTCAAGATGGAGACCAGACTTAAGAGCTAAAAGGTGTCGGATGTGAATCAGGCATGAATATTTCACTAGCTGGTACGGGTCACCTAGAACCTAACCTCAAGCCTCCCACCTTCCCCACTCTTTCATACCCTCTCCCCTCTCTCCCTTTCTCCTTCTCAGCTGTGGCTGAATGGGGAGGGAGAGAGAGAGAGAGAGAGAGAGAGAGAGAGAGAGAGAGAGAGAGAGAGAGAGAGAGAGAGAGAGAGAGAAAGAAAGAAAGAAAGAAAGAAAGAAAGAAAGAAAGAAAGAAAGAAAGAAAGAAAGAAAGAAAGAAAGAAAGAAAGAAAGAAAGAAAGAAAGAGAGAGAGATTCTAACAATATAAGATCTACAATGGAAACATAGCTCTACTCGACATATATCACAGTTGATATCCAGCTAATGGTCAAATTTACCAGAGATACTATTGATTCAGTACATACACTCTTGCAGAGGATATTCACTTTTAAACAATGGCATCCATGGAACAGTTGTAGGCCGACATACAGTATGATAAGCTGTGAAAACTGACAAACAATTAAGCTAGTAAACTGTAATGACTAACCACACCAAAAACAAGAATACATGCAGAGAATACAGAGAGAGAGACCAGGAGACAAGAGAGTGCACGAGAGAGATACGGAAGACAAGCTAAGCAATGGAAAGAGAGGTCAGTGCCTAGCCAACAAAGCCCAAACCCTACAAATACAATGTTACTGCAGGGAGTCAGCCAAATGACAGCCAAATGTCAGAAATAAACGTGCACGCATCCACACACACACATAAATATATTTATGCATGTGTGAATATAATGCTTCCTCTGGCTGTGGGTAAGATACATAGTGCTATATATACACATATAGAGAGACAGGGGCATTGTTGTTATTACAGACCTTGCCATGTTTAATATGCATCCACAGAGGGAGGTAGGAAGGGTGTGCAGCAGTCTCAGTGGATGATATCAGGCCAGTGGGAAGGATCGGTGTACAGTGTACATACACACACTGGGAGGGAGTGAAGGGGGGTGCTGTACACACACACTGGGAGGGAGGGAGTGAAGGGGGGTGCTGTACACACACACTGGGAGGGAGGGAGGGAGTGAAGGGGGGTGCTGTACACACACACTGGGAGGGAGTGAAGGGGGGTGCTGTACACACACACTGGGAGGGAGGGAGTGAAGGGGGGTGCTGTACACACACACTGGGAGGGAGGGAGTGAAGGGGGGTGCTGTACACACACACTGGGAGGGAGGGAGTGAAGGGGGGTGCTGTACACACACACTGGGAGGGAGGGAGCGAAGGGGGGTGCTGTACACACACTGGGAGGGAGGGAGCGAAGGGGGGTGCTGTACACACACACTGGGAGGGAGGGAGGGAGTGAAGGGGGGTGCTGTACACACACACTGGGAGGGAGGGAGGGAGTGAAGGGGGGTGCTGTACACACACACTGGGAGGAAGGGAGCGAAGGGGGGTGCTGTACACACACACTGGGAGGGAGGGAGTGAAGGGGGGTGCTGTACACACACACTGGGAGGGAGGGAGTGAAGGGGGGTGCTGTACACACACACTGGGAGGGAGGGAGTGAAGGGGGGTGCTGTACACACACACTGGGAGGGAGGGAGGGAGTGAAGGGGGGTGCTGTACACACACACTGGGAGGAAGGGAGTGAAGGGGGGTGCTGTACACACACTGGGAGGGAGGGAGCGAAGGGGGGTGCTGTACACACACACTGGGAGGGAGGGAGTGAAGGGGGGTGCTGTACACACACACTGGGAGGGAGGGAGGGAGTGAAGGGGGGTGCTGTACACACACACTGGGAGGGAGGGAGTGAAGGGGGGTGCTGTACACACACACTGGGAGGGAGGGAGCGAAGGGGGGTGCTGTACACACACACTGGGAGGGAGGGAGTGAAGGGGGGTGCTGTACACACACACTGGGAGGGAGGGAGGGAGTGAAGGGGGGTGCTGTACACACACACTGGGAGGAAGGGAGCGAAGGGGGGTGCTGTACACACACTGGGAGGGAGGGAGCGAAGGGGGGTGCTGTACACACACACTGGGAGGGAGGGAGTGAAGGGGGGTGCTGTACACACACACTGGGAGGGAGGGAGGGAGTGAAGGGGGGTGCTGTACACACACACTGGGAGGGAGGGAGCGAAAGGGGGGGTGCTGTACACACACACTGGGAGGGAGGGAGCGAAGGGGGGTGCTGTACACACACACTGGGAGGGAGGGAGCGAAGGGAGGTGCTGTACACACACTGGGAGGGAGGGAGCGAAGGGGGGTGCTGTACACACACACTGGGAGGGAGGGAGCGAAGGGGGGTGCTGTACACACACACTGGGAGGGAGCGAAGGGGGGTGCTGTACACACACACTGGGAGGGAGGGAGGGAGTGAAGGGGGGTGCTGTACACACACACTGGGAGGGAGGGAGTGAAGGGGGGTGCTGTACACACACACTGGGAGGGAGTGAAGGGGGGTGCTGTACACACACACTGGGAGGAAGGGAGCGAAGGGGGGTGCTGTACACACACACTGGGAGGGAGGGAGTGAAGGGGGGTGCTGTACACACACACTGGGAGGGAGGGAGTGAAGGGGGGTGCTGTACACACACACTGGGAGGGAGGGAGTGAAGGGGGGTGCTGTACACACACACTGGGAGGGAGGGAGGGAGTGAAGGGGGGTGCTGTACACACACACTGGGAGGAAGGGAGTGAAGGGGGGTGCTGTACACACACTGGGAGGGAGGGAGCGAAGGGGGGTGCTGTACACACACACTGGGAGGGAGGGAGTGAAGGGGGGTGCTGTACACACACACTGGGAGGGAGGGAGGGAGTGAGGGGGTGCTGTACACACACACTGGGAGGAAGGGAGCGAAGGGGGGTGCTGTACACACACACTGGGAGGGAGGGAGTGAAGGGGGGTGCTGTACACACACACTGGGAGGGAGGGAGCGAAGGGGGGTGCTGTACACACACACTGGGAGGGAGGGAGTGAAGGGGGGTGCTGTACACACACACTGGGAGGGAGGGAGGGAGTGAAGGGGGGTGCTGTACACACACACTGGGAGGAAGGGAGTGAAGGGGGGTGCTGTACACACACTGGGAGGGAGGGAGCGAAGGGGGGTGCTGTACACACACACTGGGAGGGAGGGAGTGAAGGGGGGTGCTGTACACACACACTGGGAGGGAGGGAGGGAGTGAAGGGGGGTGCTGTACACACACACTGGGAGGGAGGGAGCGAAAGGGGGGGTGCTGTACACACACACTGGGAGGGAGGGAGCGAAGGGGGGTGCTGTACACACACACTGGGAGGGAGGGAGCGAAGGGAGGTGCTGTACACACACTGGGAGGGAGGGAGCGAAGGGGGGTGCTGTACACACACACTGGGAGGGAGGGAGCGAAGGGGGGTGCTGTACACACACACTGGGAGGGAGCGAAGGGGGGTGCTGTACACACACACTGGGAGGGAGGGAGGGAGTGAAGGGGGGTGCTGTACACACACACTGGGAGGCAGGGAGCGAAAGGGGGGGTGCTGTACACACACACTGGGAGGGAGGGAGCGAAGGGAGGTGCTGTACACACACTGGGAGGGAGGGAGCGAAGGGGGGTGCTGTACACACACACTGGGAGGGAGGGAGCGAAGGGGGGTGCTGTACACACACACTGGGAGGGAGGGAGTGAGTGAAGGGGGGTGCTGTACACACACACTGGGAGGGAGGGAGTGAAGGGGGGTGCTGTACACACACACTGGGAGGGAGGGAGTGAAGGGGGGTGCTGTACACACACATTGGGAGGGAGGAAGTGAAGGGGGGTGCTGTACACACACACTGGGAGGGAGGGAGCGAAGGGGGGGTGCTGTACACACACACTGGGAGGGAGGGAGCGAAGGGAGGTGCTGTACACACACTGGGAGGGAGGGAGCGAAGGGGGGTGCTGTACACACACACTGGGAGGGAGGGAGGGAGGGAGTGAAGGGGGGTGCTGTACACACACACTGGGAGGGAGGGAGCGAAAGGGGGGGTGCTGTACACACACACTGGGAGGGAGGGAGCGAAGGGAGGTGCTGTACACACACTGGGAGGGAGGGAGCGAAGGGGGGTGCTGTACACACACACTGGGAGGGAGCGAAGGAGGGTGCTGTACACACACACTGGGAGGGAGGGAGTGAAGGGGGGTGCTGTACACACACACTGGGAGGGAGGGAGCGAAGGGGGGTGCTGTACACACACACTGGGAGGGAGGGAGCGAAGGGGGGTGCTGTACACACACACTGGGAGGGAGGGAGCGAAGGGGGGTGCTGTACACACACTGGGAGGGAGGGAGCGAAGGGGGGTGCTGTACACACACACTGGGAGGGAGGGAGTGAAGGGGGGTGCTGTACACACACACTGGGAGGGAGGGAGGGAGTGAAGGGGGGTGCTGTACACACACACTGGGAGGAAGGGAGCGAAGGGGGGTGCTGTACACACACACTGGGAGGGAGGGAGTGAAGGGGGGTGCTGTACACACACACTGGGAGGGAGGGAGTGAAGGGGGGTGCTGTACACACACACTGGGAGGGAGGGAGTGAAGGGGGGTGCTGTACACACACACTGGGAGGGAGGGAGGGAGTGAAGGGGGGTGCTGTACACACACACTGGGAGGAAGGGAGTGAAGGGGGGTGCTGTACACACACTGGGAGGGAGGGAGCGAAGGGGGGTGCTGTACACACACACTGGGAGGGAGGGAGTGAAGGGGGGTGCTGTACACACACACTGGGAGGGAGGGAGGGAGTGAAGGGGGGTGCTGTACACACACACTGGGAGGGAGGGAGTGAAGGGGGGTGCTGTACACACACACTGGGAGGGAGGGAGCGAAGGGGGGTGCTGTACACACACACTGGGAGGGAGGGAGTGAAGGGGGGTGCTGTACACACACACTGGGAGGAAGGGAGCGAAGGGGGGTGCTGTACACACACTGGGAGGGAGGGAGCGAAGGGGGGTGCTGTACACACACACTGGGAGGGAGGGAGTGAAGGGGGGTGCTGTACACACACACTGGGAGGGAGGGAGGGAGTGAAGGGGGGTGCTGTACACACACACTGGGAGGAAGGGAGCGAAGGGGGGTGCTGTACACACACTGGGAGGGAGGGAGCGAAGGGGGGTGCTGTACACACACACTGGGAGGGAGGGAGCGAAGTGGGGTGCTGTACACACACACTGGGAGGGAGGGAGCGAAGGGAGGTGCTGTACACACACTGGGAGGGAGGGAGCGAAGGGGGGTGCTGTACACACACACTGGGAGGGAGGGAGCGAAGGGGGGTGCTGTACACACACACTGGGAGGGAGCGAAGGGGGGTGCTGTACACACACACTGGGAGGGAGGGAGGGAGTGAAGGGGGGTGCTGTACACACACACTGGGAGGGAGGGAGCGAAAGGGGGGGTGCTGTACACACACACTGGGAGGGAGGGAGCGAAGGGAGGTGCTGTACACACACTGGGAGGGAGGGAGCGAAGGGGGGTGCTGTACACACACACTGGGAGGGAGGGAGCGAAGGGGGGTGCTGTACACACACACTGGGAGGGAGGGAGTGAGTGAAGGGGGGTGCTGTACACACACACTGGGAGGGAGGGAGTGAAGGGGGGTGCTGTACACACACACTGGGAGGGAGGGAGTGAAGGGGGGTGCTGTACACACACATTGGGAGGGAGGAAGTGAAGGGGGGTGCTGTACACACACACTGGGAGGGAGGGAGCGAAGGGGGGGTGCTGTACACACACACTGGGAGGGAGGGAGCGAAGGGAGGTGCTGTACACACACTGGGAGGGAGGGAGCGAAGGGGGGTGCTGTACACACACACTGGGAGGGAGGGAGGGAGGGAGTGAAGGGGGGTGCTGTACACACACACTGGGAGGGAGGGAGCGAAAGGGGGGGTGCTGTACACACACACTGGGAGGGAGGGAGCGAAGGGAGGTGCTGTACACACACTGGGAGGGAGGGAGCGAAGGGGGGTGCTGTACACACACACTGGGAGGGAGCGAAGGAGGGTGCTGTACACACACACTGGGAGGGAGGGAGTGAAGGGGGGTGCTGTACACACACACTGGGAGGGAGGGAGCGAAGGGGGGTGCTGTACACACACACTGGGAGGGAGGGAGCGAAGGGGGGTGCTGTACACACACACTGGGAGGGAGGGAGCGAAGGGGGGTGCTGTACACACACACTGGGAGGGAGTGAAGGGGGGTGCTGTACACACACACTGGGAGGGAGGGAGTGAAGGGGGGTGCTGTACACACACACTGGGAGGGAGTGAAGGGGGGTGCTGTACACACACACTGGGAGGGAGGGAGTGAAGGGGGGTGCTGTACACACACACTGGAAGGGAGGGAGTGAAGGGGGGTGCTGTACACACACAAATGGTGGAGTGCAGGAGGAGGCTGTAAAAACACCTGTACTGGACCTGCGGGTTAAGGATTCCCCACAGGAATTGCCGCCTAATGGTGTATTGTGGTAGGTGTGTGTGGCTGTGCCCCCACCTGTGAGATGGGGTGGTTGACGTACACCCAGCCTGTGCTGGGGTTGATGTGCAGGTAGGCCGGCTGCTGACGGGACAGAGAGTAGGCGATAGCTGCGTTACTCCCCTGGTCATCATCGTGTGCCGCTGCTCGCAGGAAGCTAGTCCCCACCGGTGTGTCCTCGCGCAGGAAGTCTGCCACATGAAGGGTTAACACATCAACATCACCGCCGACAACGAACAACATCAACAAGAGCAATAACAACAGCAGCGGTGGTGGAAATTTCCGGCTGAAATCACGCATTTCAGTCACAGAGACCCAAAATAAATGCGTGTGTCCTAGAAACATTTCAGTCTCCCAGTTAAATAGTTAATAAGCCACTCCAACAGTCTTGTTCTAATGTGATAAAAGGGATTCTGACATGGGGCTTATCAACACACATATTTGCACACATGGTAAACAAACATGGTCTCCAGGGAGGGCAGGGAGGGCAGGGAGGCGGCAAGGTTTTCATCAGTCTTAAAAGCTTTCCAGGATTACCTGTGATTTAATATATACATCAGCATATGGTTTATTGGGGCTTCAGGGGGGCTGCTAAGTCTTACATTTCACAATATTGCTTTACCTTGAAAATGGTTAAGACATAACACAGAAGCCACAAGGCAGTGACATTGGACTGGGATAGGAGGACATTGGGTCCTTGAGCTGTTGGACATTGCTGAGCAAGCACAGTTTTGACTTGACCTTTGACCTTAAACTACACTTGGCACAACAAGGTGATGGAGGGAACTCTCACATGAATGGACAAATCCCTGGTACCCTGGCCTTAAATATGATTTTAGGGGGACGGGTTGAACTAATTTCCTTTGTTGTGTTTTAGAATGGAATACCATTTTAATTCCTGGTGGAATATCAAGCAAAGGGCTTAGTAAGCACTTGTTGGAGAGGTGTGGAGGAGGGGAGAGTCCCTTTGTGTCTATGGCAGGGCAATCCTGAGCAAGAACACTGGTTCCCCTAAGCGCCACTCAACACTAAACAACCATATTTGGTATTGGGGGATTAAAAGACAGCAGCCAAGATAATACCTTTATAATACCTTGATAAGATGACTTAATGTATTGGACAAGGCAAGACCAACAGACACATTTGATAATGAAATTGTCTGAACCAAACAGACGAGGGACAAAGGTGAAATGATGAGCGTGACGGAGATGACCCAAGGTGTGACGGAGGTGACGGAGGAGTGACAGAGGTGACTCTTACACTGGTAGCGGCTGTTCTCAAACTTGGGGTCATTGTCGTTCTGGTCGGCGATGAGGATGGTGATCTGGCAGATGCCGATGAGGGGCTCCTGGGCCAGGTCTGTCGCCGTGACAGACAGGGAGTACTCTCTCTGGCGCTCGCGGTCGAAACTCACAGTGGTGCTGATCACACCTGGAGACACACACACACACAATGTATTTTACTGAATGTTACTGATGTCCTCTAGATACGTACAGTCAGCCATTCCACAGCAATCAATTAGAGATGTCTTGATACAGTTTGACTGAAGTCTGTTTTCTAACCTGTGTCAGGGTTTATGACGAAGCTGGATGATGTCCCGTCTCGGTGCATGATCCCATATTTTACCTCTCCGTTGACCCCCATGTCTGCGTCGAGGGCGTGCACGCGCAGGACAGACGTCCCAGGTGGCTGGTTCTCCAGGACAACGGTGTTGACGCTGTAGTTATGGCACTGAGGGGGCAGAGTTCACACAACACCGTTGGCATTGATGCTGCATTTGTCAGTTGTCAAGGTAAGTCCTAAAAATGACCAGTAGCCAATGGGACACACTGGTCAACCAGCACAGGTGGACTGTTACTACCCCAGCCAGCATTCAACATCCATCACAAAAAGACTAGTTAACGCATGATGTGGGAAGCAAGGAGTTGCCAAATCTAACGGGTTGCCAGATTTTGCACACTTAGCACTCCTCCTCCCGTGTAGGAACCCACTAACCCTGTGGGCAAGTCCCTGCTGAAATATTCATCTTTGGGGCCGAGCTGTGCTGAGCTGATCTGAGCTATGCTAAGAGGGGATTCTGGTCTGACCCTGGAGTGTTCCGGACTGCAGTGGAGTGTAGTTCTGCCCCCGAGGAGAACACCAGCTGTCTCTACTTTGAACTGGCAACTTGGCATGTTCCTCTCTCTCTTTCTGTCATCGCTCTCTCCCTAGTGCTGTGGAACTCTATCTCTCCTCCCTAAGTCACTATGTTACTCTCTTTCTCTCTCTCTCTCTGACTGTCTTTTTCTCTCTCTCTCTCAGACTGTCTTTTTCTCTCTCTCTCAGACTGTCTTTTTCTCTCTCTCTCAGACTATCTTTTTTTTCTCTCTCTCTCAGACTGTCTTTTTCTCTCTCTCTCTCTCAGACTGTCTTTTTCTCTCTCTCTCTGACTGTCTTTTCCCCCCTCTCTCTCAGACTGTCTTTTTCTCTCTCTCTGACTGTCTTTCTCTCTCTCTCTCTGACTGTCTTTTTCTCTCTCTATCTGACTGTCTTTTTCTCTCTCTCTCTCAGACGGTCTTTTTCTGCCTCATCGCTCATCTATTTTTCGAAAGCACATAGGCTTTACACACACCAGTAATGTGTCAAATGCCCCTCCTACCTGTTCAAAGACAGGCTTGTTGTTGTTGATGTCGTTGATGCCCACTATGACCTGGGCGGAGTTACTGAGGGGATAGGGTCCGTCTGCCGCGTTGTCATCAGTGGCGGTAATGTTGAGGATGTACTGGGGGCCACGCAGGATAGGAGGGGGGCTCCGGCGCAGTTTGATGATGCCTAAAGAGAGAGACAATGGCAGCCATCTTTGTTACTATAGCACATATTGCAGTGTTGTCAAACAGACAAACCTACTACACGCACACAAACAATCAAACCAACACCCAAAACGTAGCTTTAAGTGGGGGATATATTTTACCCCAACCCCCCACCCTTTACAATCCCCTTTAGGACCCTACATCTTTTGACACATTTCTCCAATGTAGATTCCTCACAAATAAATAAGTAACTATGTCTACCAAAGTACAGAGAGAAACACACATAAAAATGCAGCTTAAGTCTTTGAAGTGACAACTTTTCCCCACGGTAACAGTGGAAA